>NC_088876.1:28569536-28611865 GCF_032884065.1 Artemia franciscana | reverse complement strand
TTACGGAAAAGGTGGTCGTACAATTTTTTTTTTTTTTTGGGGGGGGGGGGGCTCAAATGATGGAAATAGAAAGTTCTAATTCCCTTTTTAAGAGTCAAAAGTGATCCAAAGGTAACTAAACTCCCCCTACCAACTCCAAGGCTATAATGCTCCAATTTTTATCCAGAGGCACTTCATATGGAAAGGATGGTCGTTTAAACTGTGGATGGGGCACTTTCAATAGAAAATAGGAATTCATAGTGCCCATTTTAGGAGTCAAAAGAGATTCGAGGACAAATAGCCCGAACGCCCTTTTTTCCCCAAATGCATCCGATGAAAATTTTAATGTTAGGTCAAAGATTAGATAAAAAAAAATCTCCGGGAGGACAGAGTCCCCTAGGGCCCTGTGTTAGGCGTTGCATGTTATGCCCTAGGGGCACATATGGTTCTTATAGAACGGCTACTCGTATAAACTTCAGAAGGGGTTCATTTGATTGGAAATTTAAATTTCTAGTTTACTTTTTAAAAGTCAAAAGAGATCGAAGGTGAACTAACCCCCCAAGCCACGCCCTTTTTTTTACAAATCCATCCAATAAAAATTTTGAGACAGCTATTTTATTGAAAATAGTTCAAACATCAGACAACAAAACTCCAGGATCGAAACAACGCCCGAGAGCCCAGTGGCAAGTATTTTAAGTTAAGCCCCGAGGGCATATAAAATTTTTATGTAAGGGGTGTCGTATAAAATTCAGATGTTGCTCATTGGATTGGAAATTGAAAGTTCCAGTTACTTTTTTAAGAGTCGAAAGCGACCATAGGACATTTATCCCCCCCCCCAAATCTTCTTTTCCTTAAGTGCATCCGATAGATTTGAGATTTTCTTTGAAATAGTCAGACGATCAAATAACAAAAGCTTCGGGATCAACATATCCACCGAGCGTGGAAGAACTAAGAGTTGTAAATTGTCCCCCGGGGTACATAAGGTTTTAAGTAGTATGGCCGTAATAACTCCGGAACTTACACCCATATTTGGGCATTAGGGTCATTGGCCTACTTACATTACCTGCAACATTAAACCATTAGCGTAACTGATCCGGCATCTCATTTTCAAATACCTGTCTGGGCCTGATTAGCAGAGATAGTTGGAATAGGTTTTATGACGATTTAATTCTTCGATTATTTTTTTTATTTGGGATTGAATGAAACTGGTCTTGACAAGCGCTTAGTTAAAGTAAATTGGACAAATTTTATAATACGACCCAGATTTCAATGAACCAAAGAGCGACAAATCCATGGTGATCCATATCCACCTCGATGGGCCTTTATGCCCCTTCCCCAGTCCCCCCCCCCCAAAAAAAAGAAAAAATATTGAAAATAGCAAAAAATAAATAAAATTTAAAAGAAAAAAGAAAAATAATTATAAATCAAAAATAATAATTAAAAATATTAAATAAATAAAAATAAAATAAGTATCAATAAATATAAATAAAATAAATAAACAATAAAAATAAAATGAAAAAAAAGTAAAAATCAAAAATTCAAAATAAAAAAAGAAAAAGAACATATTATAAAAACAAATTTTTAGAAGTATCGCTTAGTATTGGGGTATGAACAAAGTCGAAACTAATAAAGTCGTATACATTGTAAGTGATGAGACGACAGCCCTATGAGGTAAATGATAGAATAAAGCCTATTGGAAAGTATTGCTTAGTATTGGGGCATGCATAAATTCGAAATTAATAAAGTCGTATATATTTTAAGCGATGATACAACAGCTATATGAGGGAAATAATAGAATAAAACCCTTTGAAAAGTCTTGCTCAGTATTGGGGATATGTACAAAGTCAAAGTTAAAAAAAAGTCATATATATTTTGTGTGATGATACGAAAGCCCTATGAGTTAAATAATACAAATAAAGTTTTTTGAAGAGTATTCTTTGGGGATGACTTACTCCCCAACAATCCCTGGGGGAGGGGCTGCAAGTTACAAACTTTGACCAGTGTTTACATATAGTAATGGTTATTGGGAAGTGTACAGACGTTTTCAGGGGGATTTTATTTTGTTTGGGGGTGGGGCTGAGGAGAGGGGGCTATGTTGGAGGATCTTTCCTTGGAGGAATCTGTCATGGGGGAAGAAAATTCAACGAAAAGGGCGCAGGATTCTCTAGCATTACTATAAGAAAACAATGAAAAATAAACATGAAAACGTTTTTTCAAATGAAAGGAAGAAGCAGCATTGAAACTTAAAACGAACAGAGATTATTACGCATATGAGGGGTTCTAAAAATACTTTAGCATAAAGAGCGAGGTATTTAGGAGGAAATAAATACCTCGCTCTTTATGCTAAAGTATATTTAGTAATTTCAACTATTTATTCTACGGCCTTTCTGATTCAGGGGTCATTCTTAAAGAATTGGGACAAAACTTACAATTTAGTGTAAAGAACGAGGTATTAACGAGGGTACAAACCCCCTCATATACATAATAATAATTAAAGAATATAAAAGTTTGTTACGTAAGTTAATTCTAAAGTTACGTATATTTTTTGCTAATAAAAAAATTCGTTAAAATTAAAATTAATAGTTGCCTTTTTATGTAACGGAAAAATTGCATGGCAACTAGGCCTCCTTCCCCATCCCATATTTCTCAAAATCGTATGATCAAAACTAAGAGAAAGCCATTTAGCCAAAAAAGGAATTAATATGCAAATTTCATTTGAATAGTTTACGTGTGGAGAGTCAAAATCAAACATGCATTAATTCAAAAACGTTCAGAAATTACTTAAAAAAACTAGTTTTTTTAACTGAAAGTAAGGAGCGACATTAAAACTTACAACGAACAGAAATTACTCCGTATATGAAATAGATTGTTCCCTCCGCAATCCCTCGCTCTTTACGCTAAAGTTTGACTCTTTGCCACAATTCTGCTTTTTAAAACAATTAAAAGCTTTAGCGTAAAGAGCGAGGGATTGCGGAGGGAACAATCTATTTCATATACGGAGTAATTTCTGTTTGTTTTAAGTTTTAATGTCGCTCCTTACTCTTTCAGTTAAAAAAACTAGTTTTTTTTTTATGTAATATATATATATATATATATATATATATATATATATATATATATATATATATATATATATATATATATATATATATATATATATATATATATATATATATATATATATATATATATATATATATATATATATATATATATATATATATATATATATATATATATATATATATATATATACCAAAAACGATATTCAGTTCCATTATTGGCCAAAAAAATTTCAGGTAACGCTGTAATGACCTTGAAATCATTGGACAATCCTAAGATACTGACAGTTCGTGCAACAACTTTTCCAGCTGCTACACTCGATGGTGGAGACGCCCAGACTGAAGCATTGCAAAAGCCTGAGATCCCTACAGATATTTCAGAATTCCTTGGACAAGAGCTCACTAAGTCTGATAGGCCGGAGCTTGGTGGTGCAAAAGTTGTGGTCAGTGGAGGTATGTAATGTAGCCATCCTAGAAAATATATTTCAGTTTTGATTCATGTACATGTATACAAGAATGAAACCGTCGGGTACTCGAATTTCTATTAGTAAAAGTTCAATACTATTTAGCTCCTGAGCTTAACAGAAAAGACAACGTTTGTGGTAAGGACAAGTGACTCTAGGTGTAGTCATCGTCACTTGGGATTTAGTTCTGACGCCCTGTTTTTCGCCATCATTAATTACAGAAAATAATGAAATAAAAATTAGAAAATTTCCGACAGATAATGAACTTTTTGGCAAAGAAATACTACTTTTTTGGATTTTCTACAATTAATTATCTCTAGTCGTATGAATCAATAATGAAAGACGCGTAACCAGTGATGATGGAGAGGAAAAAGGTGGGCTTACAGGAGCTTTTACGCATGACAATGCAGAACCATGCAGAGACTAAAAAAAAAAACTTTCTATGTCTGAAATGCAGTGTGAGCCGAATCTTATAATATTAAAAATTTTTTTTTTTTTTTTACTTGTTGTAACCTGTTTTAAAATAATAATGTCTTTGACAACGTGGTACGAACAAATAACGGCAGTCACATCGCTATGTGTTCTCCTGCTTTTTTTAAAAGTAAAAACATCATAGATTTGAAAGGGAGTCTCTTTTTACAGTTACTATATGGTTTAGACAATATATGTACAAAGGACAGCGGGGGATTCAGGGAGGTTTGCTATCCTTTGCCCTCCCTTGGTTTGTGAGCAGTTTTTTATGTGTAATTTTCAATGACGTTTATGTGTGCCTGTTGATCTTCAAGAGGATAGCTGTACTCCCCCCACCCCTTTAATGGTTTGGGTGTAGCCCTACTTAAGTTTATATAAAACTGGTTGGTAAAATGGTATCGACTGAAAAAAAACCTGGGAGGCCATTGATACCACTGATGGGCATTCCGCTGATGGTGGTTCCTTTTTTTGCACAGGAGCAAAGAATTTGTTTTATAAAACAATCTAATATACGAATATGCTCATTTTTACTGGAACTTCTATTTGATGTTTAATGTACGCCCAATCACGACTCAATAGTGAATGGATTACTTTGAAATATTATTAAATTCAACCACTAAATTATGATTTCATTGCCCATGAACTGTTGTTTTTTTTTATAGACATCTAGAATAAACGATGAGAGTCCAGTAAAAAAAAAAAAAAAAAAAAAAAAAAAAAAAAAAAAAAAAAAAAAAAAAATCTAGTCTGAAACTGCTTGTAATTTTGTTTGACACCTTTGAGGAACGCTGATTTCTGAGGGTGGTTTCTTTGAATCGTCTCCTTAATGGAAAACAAATCGATCGATATAAAGCAATTGAAATGCTGTGATTTATTAAGATTTTATATGTTTCTTTTTTCTGTGTTTCTTTCTGTCATATGATAGTGAATTTAAACGTGATAAGTATGTGTTATTTACCTGATTCACCGCACGTCAACCCGTTTGGTTTTGGGTGAATCATATTTTATTTTTATTTTTTTATGTAAATTGCTGTTAAGGTTAAATAAATATATCATGTTATATTCTGTTTGTTTCATATTCACTATTCTGCTTAAGGTCGTGGATTGAAAAATGGCAAAAATTTTAAGATGCTGTATGACCTTGCTGATACTATGAACGTTGCTGTCGGGGCGTCACGGGCTGCTGTCGATGCAGGCTTCGTTACAAACGATCTGCAAATTGGCCAGACAGGAAAAATTATCGCTCCCGTAAGTTTTTTTGTCAATAATAATGATTTAACTAAATTACTAGCTAAAATAAATAATTTTAAATAAATAATTAAACAGTTCTATATTACTCTTTAAATCCTCCATTTGAGAACACCTTTGTAAACAGTTTCGGTAATTTTGTCAGAATTGAAAATGTAAGATAGAACCTTTAGGCGTGATTGTGACTGTAGGTAATTACGAAAGTAAAACAGTTCAAAATAGGGATGAAACCTTTTTATTGACAGTGAACAGATATAAATTTTAACTGGATATTTCGAACACATATACAGTGTTCATCATCAGCAGTAAAACAGTTTTACAGTTTTACATGTCATTTAGCTTTTTGTGGTAAATAGCAATTATTTCATCAAAATTGTGTAAATTGTTAATATCGGACCAATCTTCAATATTCAGCCACATAATAAAATTTGAAGCAGTAACGGTTTTAGGCTTCATAAAAACGGGGGGAGGGGAAGGTATGCAAAAATTACAGTTGTGAGAATTTTTAATTTATTAAGTACCTTAATAGGAGTATAAAAATATATAAAAAAAAATAATGTAAGATGTCAGAAAACTGGGGAGGGGAGCTGTCCTTCCCCTTCCCAGGTTTAGAACCACCACTGGTTTGAAGACGAGGGCAAAGGGGGGGGGGAGAGATCAAAGATGATAAATCTGACCCAATGGAGGCAAAGCTGAGGGGGACTGTGAAAATTATTCATAATAGTTAGAATAACATAAAGAGAGGCAATATATCCTTTAAATTCGAGGTTTCATATGCCCTTAAGAATCTTTTTCTTTAAGGATTCCTTAAAATGCTACGTAATATGTATTATTGCAGTGATTATTATATGATGCATTAATACATCATTAAATTATTAACTTTTCCTTAGAAAACTGATAATAATAAGTGATATGGATGGTTTTTATGTAATCCTAATAGTTTAGTGCCTTACGTATTCGCAGCTGCACTTAGTTTGAGAATTGAGCCATGACTTCATTATGGCTTTTCAAGGCGAAGTTGTTCAAGTTTTTTTTTAACTTTTCCTATCAGCTCCAATCTATTACTATTTTTAAGGCTAGTACAGCAAATTAGTTTTTTTTGTTTTTTTTTTCAGGAAATCTCAAATCTGCTGAGCGTAAAGCTGTTTTCAAATAGGTGGAAATTCAATTCCTATAACGTTTTTTCTTGTGACAAATAATTCTATTTTGATTATAATGTCACTTTGTAAACATTTATTAAGCAAACAAACTGATTGACATCATCGTCAGTCTTTTCTAAGCGGCTCTGTCCATGGCTAGG
Organism: Artemia franciscana; assembly: GCF_032884065.1. Classification (NCBI taxonomy): domain Eukaryota; kingdom Metazoa; phylum Arthropoda; class Branchiopoda; order Anostraca; family Artemiidae; genus Artemia; species Artemia franciscana. The sequence goes on along the minus strand of NC_088876.1, from coordinate 28,605,341 downwards.
GATGGGGCCTCCTTTGAATTGATACTGTGGCTGAGGAGGTGTTGTTTTATTATATCAACCCATCTGATGCGTGGTCTCCCTCGAGATCGTTCCCAATCATTTTTGAACGGTTGTAATCTTAGAGTATAATACAGGACTATATAAAAAAAAATTCTTAAGGTGAAAGTGTAAGTAAGCTATAAACAAAAGAATAAAAAAGAAAGTAAAAAGAAAAAAGAAAGAATAAAAATTTCTAGCTGATAATGCAGGGCCATATAAGAAAACATTCTTAATGTGATAGTGTAAGTAAGCTATAAACAAAAGAATAAAAAAGAAAGGATAACAGCTGCCATCCACTCAAAAAAAACAAAATTAAACTTTTGCTCAATTTCACGTCTTCTGGGTTTGACTTGTGGTTTCAATTTGATCCAGTGGATAGCAGCTGTTGTATTGCAAAATTAAAAACAGAAATATCATAAAAAGCTTGATAATTTTATTAGTAGGGGAAGAATCTTATGGAAAAACTGTTTTCCGTTATCGTCGGAATAAATTTTACTTGAGCGAGAATTTTCCTGCTCATTCTGACCCAGTTTCAATAAAAAGAAAGCAAATAAGCTCTGTATTAAATTTTTCGTCAATAAAGCCCACAAAAAAGAAAAGAAGAGGGAAGTACACGAAGTATAGATGCAAATGTAGAGAAAACTTTAGACTCTATATTTTATGGTATGGGGAGACTGAATCCAGACGAACTTTTCTCTTTGAACTGGTTCCTGGTCTGCGAGTGAATTTCAGCCACACTACAAAAAAACAACAGGTAAATCGTATGAAAACTGGATACTTTTTCATAATTCTGTCAGGCTAGGCTCCTAAATTCCCCCCTAGTCTTTTGAAGGGCTGCGAGTTTTTTCCGTAAAAACTAGCCATTTAATGAACGAATTTGACATTTGTTTTGTATTTTTTTTTTTGTCTGAGAACAAAATAATCAATTTTAGCTTTTGCTTAACGAATAATGTGACTTGAGAATTTCGTATGTCCATTTTTGAAAAAGAAAATAAATCTAGTAATTCTTTCACAGGAACTGTACATAGCTGTTGGTATATCTGGTGCTATCCAACATTTAGCTGGAATGAAAGACTCAAAAACAATTGTTGCAATCAACAAGGACCCCATCTTCCCGGTTGCTGATCTTGGGCTGGTTGCCGACCTTTTCAAAGCCGTTCCAGAGATGACGGAGAAATTGTCTAAGAAATAAAGCTTTTATGTACTTTCTTATCATTATATTTCTGTCGTGTTGGCTCAGATTTGAGTCATTTGTTCATATATTATCGTAACTAATAAAACGTTGGTTTTATTTTTGTTTATCGCTCAAGCTGTTTTGTTTTCTGAAAGGACTTACTTTCCATTTTTTTTTTTTTTTTTTTTTTTTTTCTTTTTTTTTCTTTTCTTTTTTTTTTTTTATGGTGAGAAACGACTTTGACATCGCGGGTGTAGCGAAGTATAAACACCACAAATTAAAGTCTTTGAATTTGAAGAAATTTAGATACCTACGGATTTATATTTACTTTACAAACAACATACCTTCTCAAGCTTTTATACTAGGTAACATGATAGCCATTCATCAATAACTTAGTATTTTTGACTTCAACCTCTAGGCTATTTTTCTTCTTTTTTTCTTTTTTTGTGGGTTTATTTTTCAACGGCCGAATTGAATATTTGAATACGGTTTATAAAACGTAATCAGGAATATTCATCGATTCTATAATCGAATAATTTCTCAGAAACGGAATTCATTTTTTCAGCTTCAACTTTCTAGTAGAATCTTTTTATTCTTTTTAAAACTCAGTTGAAATATTTCAGTGTAGTTCATGGACTGTCATGGCTAAAGACTTTATGTTAATTAGACAAAAAGTCCGTTAACTTTTATTTTTAAAAAATGAGAGACATTTCATCTCTACCGGGTGGTGTGCCTATAATTTCAGTAAAGCATCCACTCCAAATTGCACCACCATCTAGGGTTGTGGTTAAGGAAACGTTACAAATGTCAGCCTATTTTCTTGCAGGGGACAGGCTGCCAAAAACTACGTTTGCCGACATCCGGGGCCAAATTAAGAGTTCGTAAATAAGGATTTAAAGGAAATAAAAACTTCTTGTGAGGGAGAAAACAGCGATATTTTGAACAGATAGTGGTATTAAACATTCGGCAGAAAAATAGGAGGTAACAATAGGGTATTAGGTCAGTGAAGCTCGCAGAAGAAAAATATACAGTGTAAAATTTGAATATTTTCGAAACAGTATATTGTATGTATAGTCTAACGGGATTTGTCCCTGAGATGCGCTCTAGATTAGCTTTAATATAATTTACTCGTGATGTAAAACTGAACTTATACCCCACCCTAAGTCTTAACTACTAAGAAAGTAGCGACATACCGAGTTCTGTAAGCACGACTGGAAGAATAGTTTAAAGGCAAATCAGTTTTGAGGTAAAAATCTTCGATGTTAAAAATCAATAATGCTCAGATGTCAAAGGACAACGGTTCAAAACTATGCAATTTGTTTATTGTTCATAGATTGGTTTTATATGAGAAATTTTGCATCCGTTCCACCTTTTGCATCATAAATCCCTATTTGAGAATATATTCCCAGTGAAGTAGCGAGGTAAGTCAAAAGATAACATATATTGCCGGGTTATCAAAACACCGTATATGCAATATTATAGGATCGAAAACTAAGTCGAAGCTCTCAGGGAGTATTCGGGGATCAAGTGGACCTCGAATTTTGAATTAGGTGGAAGGTGCGGTCGTAAATTGAAAGAGTTTTAAGTATGGAGACTATCAAAATGAGATATCAGCATCTCGGGAATGACTTGGGGAGATCAAGTTGAAAGTTTTTGAGTGTTGGCGGAATATTCAATGAGACTTCAAAATTTTGTGCTAAGAGGGAGAAAATGGAGACCGAAAATGTATCTTTGATCCGACTAAAAGTTCTTGCACCATTAGCTCCAGTGAAGTAAATCGAAAGACAGCATGTGTACCCAGGTTATCAAAATAGCATATCATTAATGTCATGGGAATAACTTGAAGGATCAATTAGAAACTTTCAGGGAATGCTGAGTGGCTAAGTAGATCTTGAGCTGTGACTTCAGAAGAGAGAACTGAGGTAAATCAAAAGGAACTATGTATATCTAGGTGATTAGAATAGCATATCTGCATAGTAAAAAAAAAATATTGCACAAGATTACAGTATGTCGAACATTTTGACTGAGTTATCAGAATTTACCTAAAAGTTATATCAGATTCTGACGATTTAGTTCTTAAGAAGAAAAACAAAAATCATTACAAATGGCGATTCTTTTTTTTGCACTTGTACCAGTTCCCACTCTTGCAAGATACCCACACTCTTTGGCTGCAAATGCAATTATGCTAAGAATTTAATTCTTCTTTCCCAGAGACCTATTTATTATCAAGACTTTCTTCTTCTGTTGGTATTTTGCAAATAAAAACAACATTGTTTGAAATATTGGTTGGCCAAAGATTGTCCTTTATGGCCAATCGTCTAGAGCTAAACGCAAAGCAGGTTTTCCGCTGTTGGGGGTGGAAAGATGTCATAAAGAAAGATTTAAGGAAAATGGGAACTTCATGGGATGGTGTAAAGAGAGAGGCTTTGAATAGATTAGGATGGAGAGGGCGTGCGTAGCTGTGTTGGCCTCAGGTGGTTAGGCGCTGCTGTGAGTTGCTGATAGTAGTAGTTGTTTGAAATACGCTACGTTTTTGGTAAAGTGCAATTAGTATCCAAGCTCTTCTAAGGATTTGAGGAGAGGGGGGCGAGGTAGCTGAATTCTTATTTGAGATAGCTCGTATTTGTAAATCATATTTAGCCTTGTGACACTATTTTGTTGTTGTGATAGTGTTATTACAAATGGTCAACACACTGCTCAAAATGTAAATTCTTTTTAGCAAAAAGGACCTTTTATTTCAAAGGTCTTCTTTCTTATCACCTTTGTGTAATGGTATTATCTTAGGGACCTTAAAAAATTACTGGAAAATCCCCTTTCCCATTTATTTATTAAATAAATGACATAGAATAGGTGTTATGACGGACAGAACCCATTTTGCAATCTCCTGGGAAATCCTATCTACACCATTTGAATTCGAATGCACACTATTGATAATTTATTTCTACTTCATTTACATCACAAGGACTAAAAGTCGTTTGAGTATTCACAAGAACTTCAGTTTGAACTATTTTGAGAACCTGTTCATTTTTTTCCGAGCATATTCACATATTTCTGCAACATTACTTTAAATATATTTACATAAATAGTTTTCTATGTCATTCGGAGTAGTCGAATTTCCCCTTTCAGTTTGTAGTTTAGTGATAACCTCTATTTTACACTTTTAACCCAAGAGTGGATTTACTGTTTTCCAGGTTTCTTTTCATCTCACATTTATGTTTCATAAATACACTTTGCAAATACTTTTTTTTCAGCTTTTCGTTTCAATCCATTTAAGATATTTGTATAGGTTTTAAATTGCTGAAAATTAATATAAGATGATTCAGCTAGATATGCTTTATAAAGTTCATCTTTTCGGTTTATACAATTTAGAATTGCCTGAGTAATCCAAGGTTTTTTAGGGAATTTTGCCATAGCTATTTTAGGTTTACTAAGAGAATATTTCTTGTTTAATACTTCCAATAAAATATCACACGCAGCCGATGGGTAACGAACTGTAGTAAGGAGCGACCCGGCTCAATAGTAACCGAAACTCTAAAAAAAACGGAATTTTTATAACAATAGCTACATCAAAAGAATCACATTTTAATGCTGATTTTGAATATATAAGTTTCATTAAGCTTAGATTTACCCATCAAAAGTTACGAGCCTGAGAAAATGTGCCTTATTTTAGAAAATAGGGGAAAATACCCCTTAAAAGTCATAGAATCTTAACGAAAATGACACAATCAGATTCAGCATATCGGAGAACGCTACAGTAGAAGTTCCAAACTCCTATCTACAAAAGTGTGGAGTTTTGTATTTTATGCCAGAAGACAGATCGCGGATACGTGTTTATTTGTTTTTCTTGTTTTTTTTTTTTTTTTTTTTGATTTTTCAACAGAATATAATATTTCAAACTTGTGACTAGTATGTAAAATCGTAAAAAACAAATATGTTAATTTCGGAACTATGAGTAAATTTGGCAGGTTTAAGTTTCAAGTTCTTAGTCGTGGAATTACAGAAGAAACTTAATCAAAATGAAGATTTGGCGTGGAAGAAGGAGAAGGGGGAGATTACACAATGCATAGAGTAGAAAAAGTATGATTCATTACCTAAGCTCTCTTACATAAATATTTTATAGGTAATCAGGAGAAAGAACCCAAATGCTTTCATTTACTTTTGTCCTAATTACTTTAGCAACAGAAAGGTTGAGCAAAAACATATGTGTTTTTGTTTGACCTTGTAAATCGAATTGTTCTTGGTAAAGAACTGTGAGTACGGAGCGATGCGGCTCAATAGTAACCAAAACTGTATGAATCAGAGTCTTGATAATAGTAGATACATCAAAAGAATGGAATCTTAATGTTTAAGTTACGAGCCTGAGAAAATTCACATAAATTTTTTAAAAAGGGGGAAACACCCGTAAAAATGAAGTGATTTTACTGAAAATCATACCATGAGATTCAGCTTATCAGAGAACCCTACTTTAGAGGTTTCAATCTCTTATATACGAAAATGTAGAATTTTGAATTTTTTGCCCAAAGCAATGTCACGGACGTGCGTTGATTTGTTTGTTTTCCCCAGGGATGATTGTTTTGAACCATTGATCCTAGAGTATTGCGAGATCATCTAGCTCATTTAATAGGAAATAGAAAGCTGTAGTCTCCTTTTTAAGTGACATTATTGGAGGGTAGCTTAGCTCCCTTCCATCCCCTTTTTCCCCAAAAGTTCTCTAAAATCAAAATTTTGAGACAGCCATTTTGTTCAGCATGGTCTTAAGATCTAATAACTATAGTTTTGAGGATGATTGACCCCTCACAGCTTCTGGGGGAAGGGCTGCAAGAAATGCAGGTGTTTCTTAAATTTTTTAAAAAGCTTCCATTCTTATTAGACGGTCTTTATGAATCAATAGTCATTCATAAATAATTGGAATAAAAAGTCAAACTTTAGTGTAAGAGCGAGGTATTGAGGAGGGGGCTATCCCCTCATATTTGTAATAATTTCTGTTCGTTTTAAGTTTTGATATTGCTCCTTATTTTCAGTTTTGAAAACTGTTTTTTTTATATAACTTCATCTAGCAGGACCAAAAGTTCACTCCTTACATATAAACCTTATTCGTCCCAGAACTTAACTTCAAACACTTACCTATGGGCTCCGGGGGGTAGTGTCGACTCTGATTTTTTTTTGACTACTTTTAACGAAATGGCTATCTCAAAATTTGTGTTAAATGGGTTTGGGGAGAAACGCCTGGGGGATGGGGCCAGTTGCCCTCAGATCTCTTTTGACTCTCAAAAGTGCTCTACAAAATTTCAATTTCCAATCATATGAGCTCCTTCTGAAGTTTCTAGGAGCAATCCTTCCATAAGAGCTTTATATACCTCCAGGGCATAACTTAAAACGCCTGCCCCAAGGCCCTTGGTGGTTTTGTCGACTACGGAGTTTTGTTATCTGATCTTTGAACTGTTTTCAGCACAATGGTCATCTCAAAAGTTTTATCAGATGCATTTGGGGAAAAAGTTCGTGAAGTTGCCCTCTGTATAGTTGCCCTCTTATCTATTTTGACTCTTTAAAAGGGTACTAGAACTTCCAATCGCATTAAAAAATCAAATTTTATACCACCACCCCTTCTTTATAAAGTACCTCTGGAAAAAATTATAATAATAAAACCTTAACGCCTCATGGCCTTTTCAAACAGTTCGTGGTAACGAACTTCAGTAAGGAACGACCCGGCTCAATAGTAACCGAAGCTCTAAAAATGGAATTTTGATACCAATAGTTACATCAAAAGAATCACGTTTTAATCCTGATTTAAATATATAGGTTCTTATCAAGTTTAGTCTTACCCATCAAAAGATACGAGCCTGAGAAAATTTGCCTTATTTTAGAAAATGGGGGAAATACCCATTAAAAATCATAGAATCTGAACGAAAATCACACCATCAGATTCAACACATTAGAGAACCGTACAGTAGAAGTTTCAAGCTCCTATCTACAAAAATGTGGAATTTTATATTTTTTGCCACAAGACAGATCACGGAAGCGTGTTTATTTGTTTGTTTGTTTTTTTTTCCAAGGGTGATCGTATCGACCCAGTAGTCCCAGAATGTCGCGAGAGGGCTCATTCTAATAGAAAATAAAAGTTCTAGTTCCATTTTTAAATGACCGAAAATTGGAGGGCACCTAGGCCCCCTCCCGCGCTCATTTTTCCCAAAGCAGAAGGATCAAAATTCTGAGAAAGCCATTTTATTCAGCATAGTCAAAAAATCTAATAGCTATGTCTTTGGGGACGACTTACTCCCCAACAGTCCCTGTGGGAGGGGCTACAAGTTACAAACTTTGACCAGTGTTTACATATAGTAATGGATACTGGGAAGTGTATATATGATTTCAGGGAAATTTTTTGTGAGGGGGGAGAAGGGTTGAGGGGAGGGGTTTGTGCAGGGAGAACTTTCCATGGAGGAATTTGGAATGACTAAGGCTAACCACAGAACAAAAGAAACGTCTTGCCACCTTTGAACATAATTGCCTTTGCTGGATCAGCTGGAGAGACCATGTCAGCAACGAAGAGATCCGTACTAGCACTTCCCAACCATGCATTGCCTCCATTGTGAGGAAACAAAGATGGTGATAACTTGGACATTTTCCCCCATATCTTGGATAATAGGCCTCATAAATGCTCTTCCACTGGCAAATGGAAGGCACCCATCACCGAGGAAGACCAAAGAACACTCTCAGTAGAGCGTATGGAAGAGAGAGAAGAGCTGTCCAGACGAGTCACGTCTCAGAGTGGGAGGACATGTATGCATCAGCTCACTTGAGGGAAGATTGTAGGGTGTTCACTGGCACCCTGTTTGCCTCTGAAAAAGTTCTTAGTTAAGATAAAAGCCTTTTTGTCAACATAATTGGTTCGTGTCAGTTTGTGTCAACATAATCAGTTTGCTTTTTTAAACATTAGTTGAAGAATACATAACTTTTTTACCTGTGCATGTTGTTTGAATGGTCTTCTTCCTTTTTCACCGTGAGAATGCCAACTTCTGTCGTGAGATTTGAAAAACTTTATGTTGTATTGCAGAACTTATGGATTTAACCACCCTTCTTAATGAAATTAAATAAAAAAAACAAGTTTTTTAAAATGAAAGTAAGGAGCGACATTAAAACTTAAAACGAACAGAAATTACTCCGTATATGAAAGGGGCTTTTCCTCCTCGACACCCCGCTCCTTACGCTAAAGTTTTTTATTGTTTTAAAAAGTAGAGTTGCGAGAAAGAATCAAACTTTAGCGCAATTTTAGCTGCTTCCTCATCAACGCCCCGCTCTTTACGCTAAAGTTTGACTCTTTCTCTCAATTCTTCTTTCTAAAACAGTAAAAAACTTTAGCGTAAAGAGCGGGGCGTTGATGAGGAAGCAGCCTCTTTCATATACGAAGTAATTTCTGTGCGTTTTAAGTTTTGATGTCACTCCTTACTTTCAGTTGAAAGAACTTGTTTTTTTAATTTAATTTCTGAACGTTTTTGAATCAATGCATGTTTTGATTTTGGCTCTCCGCAGAGGAATAATCAAAACGAAATTTGCATATTTTTTTTTGGCTCAATGGCTTTCTCATAATTTTGATCGAATGATTTTGAGAAAAAAAGAGCGGGGGACGAAGCCTAGTTGCCCCCCGATTTTTTGGTTAATTAAAAAGGCAACTACAACTTTTAATTTTTTACGAATCTTTTTATTGGTAAAAGATTTACGTAACTTATAAATTAGCTTACGTAAAGAACTTTTGTATTCTCATGTTTTTATTACATATATGAGGGGATTCGCCCCATCGTCAGTACCTCGCTCTTTACACTAAAGCTTAAATTTTATCCCAATTCATTAAGAATGACCCCCTGAATCACAAAAGCCGTAGAATAAGTAGTTGAAATTACCGAAAATACTTTAGCGTAAAGAGCGAGGTATTAGAAGGAGGTGAGCCCCTCATATGGGTAATAATTTCTGTTTGTTTTAAGTTTTATTGCTGTTCCTTACTTCCAGCTGAAAAAGCTTTTTCACTTTTATATTTTAATTGTTTTTTTTTTTAAATAATGCTAGTAAAGCCTGCTCTCCCTTCATGGAAATTTTCTTCTCCCATTACAAATTCTCGAAGGAAAATTCCCCCAGCATATCCCCCTCTTCTCAACCCCTCCCCCAAACCCAAAAAATCCTCCTGAAAACGCCTGTATACTTCCCAATAACCATTACTATATGTAAGCACAGGTCAAAGTTTGTAACTTGTTGCCCCTCCCACGGGGACTGTGGGGGAGTAAGTCGTCCCCAAAGACATAGTTATAAGGTTTTTCGACTACGCTGAATAAAATGGCTATCTCAGAATTTTGATCCGTTGACTTTGGGAAAATAATTAGCGTGGGAGGGGGCCTAGGTGCCCTCCGAATTTTTTTGGTCACTTAAAAAGGGCACTAGAACTTTTCATTTCCGTTAGAATGAGCCCTCTTGCAACATTCTAGGACAACTGGGTCGATACGATCACCCCTGGGAAAAAAAAACAAAAAAAAAACAAAAAAAAACAAATAAACACGCATCCGTGATCTGCCTTCTGGCAAAAAATGCAAAATTCCACATTTTTGTAGATAGGAGCTCGAAACTTCTATAGATGATACAACAGCTATATGAGGGAAATAATAGAATAAAACCCTTTGAAAAGTCTTGCTCAGTATTGGGGATATGTACAAAGTCAAAGTTAAAAAAAAGTCATATATATTTTGTGTGATGATACGAAAGCCCTATGAGTTAAATAATACAATAAAGTTTTTTGAAGAGTATTCTTTTGTGGTATGCATAGTCAAAATTAATAAAGCTGTATATTTCTTAAGCGATGACAAGACAGCCCTAATGAGGAAAGTGACAGAATAAAGCCTTTTGAAAAGTATTGCTTAGCTTTGGAAATATGCATAAAATCAAAATTAATAAACGCACATATAATTTAAGCGGTGAAAAGATAGCCCTATGAGGGTAAAATACAGTAGTCTTTTGAAAAGTATTGCTTAGTATTGGGGTATGCATAAAGTCGAATTAATAAGGTCGTATATATTTTAAGCGATGATAAGATAGCCCTATGAGGGAAAAGATACAATAAAGCCTTTTGAAGAGCATTGCTTAGTATTGGGTTATGCATAAAGTCGAAATTAATAAAGTCGTATATATTTTAACCGATGATACGACAACCATAAGAGGAAAATGGTACAATAAAGCCTTTCGAAAGTATTGTTTAGTACTGGGGTATGCAAAAAACCGAAATTAATAAATCCATATACATTTTAACCGATGATATGACAACCCTATTAGGGAAATAATACAATAAAGGCTTTTGAATTGGGGTATGCAGCAACTGAAATTAATAAATTCGTACATATTTTAAGCGATGATACAACAGTAATGATACAATAAAGTCTTTTGAAAAACATTACTTAGTATAGGAGCATACATAAAGTCAAATTTAATAAAGTCGTATATATTTTAAGCGATGATACAAGAGCCCTATGCGGGAAATGATACAATAAAGCCCTTTGGAAAGTATTGCTTTGTATTGAGGTATGTACTGAGTTGAAAATAATAAAGTCGTATATATTTTATGCGATGATAAAGCCTTAATTGGTTACTGAGTATCACAAAATAATAAAAAACACTTTTGCATACAACAAACTCAGCTAGTAGGTAAATTCAGAGTATCTTAGTTGTTGACTAAGTATCGACAATTTAATAAAAGCTCTACTGACTACAACAAACTAAGGGAGTTGATCAATTCCGAGTGTTTTAATTGCTGGCTGAGTACCAAAAAATTATTAAAGCACTTTTGACTACAACAAACTCAGCTACTTGGTGAATTCCAAGTAATTAATTGGCTACCCAGTATCAAAAAAAATAAAAAACACTTTGGCATGGCACAAACTCAGCTAGTGGGTAAATTCCAAACGTTTTTGAAGCCGGTCGAGTACCAAAAATAATCTAATAGAACACTTTTGAGAACAGCAAAGTCAGTTAGTTGGTAAATTCCGAATGATTTGGTTGCCGACTAGCAAAAATTCAATGAAGGCACTTTCTTGTACAATAAACTCAGCTACTGGATAAATTCCGAGCGTTTTAGTTGCTGATTTAGTGTCGAGAATTTAATATAAGCACTTCCGACTACCATAAACTCAGGTAGTTCCTAAAATCCTTGAGATTCAGTTGCTAGTTGCATTCAAAAAAAAAAAAAATAATAAAAGTAGTTTAAGTCTGTTGATTATAGACAAGTGTTGTAAGCTACATATTGGGGGCATATAAGGTTTTCATGTAAGGGATACTTGTATAAAACTTCAGAGGTGGTTCAGTTGATTAGTAATTGAAAGTTCTAGTTCCCTTTTAAAGATTCAAAAATGAACAGAAGGCATCTATCCCCAGAAGGCACTCTATCCACTAGAAGGCATCTAGTCATTTTTTAAATAGTCTAACAATCGCATAACAAAAACTTCGGGATCAGCATACCCCCTCCCAGATCCCAGGGGCAGGGTTTCAAATAATGCCTAGAGGCACATAAGATTTTTAAGGGGGAGATAAACTTCGGAGGGGACTCAAATAGTTAGAAATTTAAAGTCATAATTCCCTTTAGAAGCCGAAAGTAATAGATGAATCTGGGTCAAGTGTTGTAAATTATGCACCGGGGGTATATAATGTTTTTATAGAAGGAATGATCATACAATTTCGTCAGGGGCTCATTCTATTGGAAATTGAAAGTTCTAGTTCCCTTTTTAAGAGTGAAAAGCCTCAGGAGGCCTGTTAGCCCTTCTGCCATTTTACCCTAAATCCATCCAATCGAATTTTTGAGAAAGCCATTTTGTTAAATTAAGTCAAAACATCGGATAACAAAAACTCCAGGGTTAACACAGCCCCCACAGCCCTTGGGCAAGTGTTGGCTATTATGTCCGGGGGGCATATTTAGGCTCTTATGCGAGGGTTTAGAAAATAGTTCAAACATCAGATAAACAAATCAGCCCACCCCACTAAAAGAAACTTATGAACGGAATTTAAATACCGTTCATACCGTCCAAAACTTAGGCAAGCACAAACTTGGTCTTCTCTGCAGGGCCCAGCCTCCCTCACCTCCTGCCCCCCAAAACAAAATGACTTATGAATGATATTTTATTCTAAAAGTTATGGCAACTGACCCCTGTTCCTTCATGGCCCGAGCCCCCACCCAAATAAAATTATTAACAATATTTTATTCCAAAACTTATGGGAGAACTTTGGTCCTCCATGGCCCAATACCCCTCCCTCCCCCAAAATAGTACCCAAATCTCTTCTAGCAGTGGCTATGTTTCCTAATTGATTGTGTTATTGTGAAATTAATGAAGCTTCTCTCTCTCTAAAAAGAAGCTAACTCCTGGCCCTCCTTCCATGTTCCAACCAACCAACCCAAAAAAAATATTAACGATATTCTATTCCAAAAATCATAGGGATTCAGTTTAATTTTATTAGCTCTTTCCAAGACTGTTCAAGAAACCTATATTCTTTAATACAAACAAGGGTATGACCACTGCCCGTTTCCCTAACCGTAAAAGCATAAGGCTTACTGCGTATTTGGCTCTTTACTAAAACCAATTATATTATAAATAATTTCTTTTGTACTTATTGCAACATTGAAAATAAAATAAAACTTGGAGTGAAACCAGACCGAGATTTACCAATAGGCCCATTAAGCCCTACTGCTTTCACTGTTCCCAAAATTTTGAGAATTTTTATTAAAATCTTGCAAAAAAGGAGCGGCAAAAACGCTTGGGCCTAGAAGCGTCAAAGCTTTGAATCCTGCCCAGCCAAGTTCCCAAAAAACATATTTTAATACTAAAGAATGTTAACTGACAATTTTACTGTTGAATGATAATAAATAAACCCTCTTAATTTTAGAGCAGTACAATAAAATACTAGTTACAAGTATTTGGTTACTTCCACTACCACCAAATTTTCGGTGATTTCTTTCAAAATCTCGCAAATACACAGCGGCAGAAATGCTTGGGCCTAGAAGTGCCAAAATTTGAAATCTGGCCTTGTCAAGACCCCGAAAAAACACATTTTAATACTAAAGAATGTTTACTGATAATTTTACTTTTAATGATAATCAATAAACCCTCTCAATTTTGGAGCAGTACAGTAAAATACTAGTTACAAGTATTTAGTTACTTCCACTACCCCCAAATATTCGGGGATTTCTTTGAAAATCTCACAAATACAGAGCGGTAGAAATGCTTGGGCCTAGAAATGCCAAAGCTTTAAATCCGGTCTTGTCAAGACTCCAAAAAATATATTTTCAAACAGTTCGTGGTAACGAACAGTCGTAAGGAGCAACCCGGCTCAATAGTAACCGAAACTCTAAAAAATAGAATTTTGATACTAATAGTTACATCAAAAGAACCACATTTAAATGCTGATTTTAAATATATAAGTTTCGTCAAGATCAGTTATACCCATCAAAAGTTACGAGCCTGAGAAAATTTGCCTCATTTTAGAAAATAGGGGGAAACACCCCCTAAAAGTCATACAATCTTAACGAAAATCACACCATCAGATCCAACGTATGGAATTTCGCATTTTTTGCCAGAAGACAGATCACGGATGCGTGTTTATTTGTTTTTTGTTTGTTTTTTTCCCAGGGGTGATCGTATCGACTGAGTGGTCCTAGAATGTCGCAAGAGGGCTCATTTAAACGGAAATTAAAAGTTCTAGTGTTTTTTTTTAAGTGACCAAAAATTGGAGGGCACTTAGGCCCCCTCCCATGCTCATTTTTTCCCAAAAGTCACCGAATCAAAATTCTGGGATAGCCATTTTATTCACCATTGTCGAAAAACCTAATAACTATGTCTTTAGGGACGACTTACTCCCCCACAGTCCCCGTGGGAGGGGCTGCAATTTATAAACTTTGACCTGTGTTTACATATAGTAATGGTTACTGGGAAGTGTACAGACGTTTTCAGGGAGATTTTTTTGGTTTAGGGGGGAGAGTTGAGGGGGGTTACGTTGGAGGATATTTCCATGGAGAAGCTTCTCATGGGGGAAGAGAATTTCAATGAAGGGGGCGCAGAATTTTCTAGTATTATTTGAAATAACAATGAAAAAATAAATAGAAATGTCTTTTCTACTGAAAGTAAGGAGAATCATTAAAACTTAAAACGAACAAAAATTATTACGCATATTAGGGGTTTACCTCCTTGTTATACCTCACTCTTTACGCTAAAGTATTTGTAGTAATTTCAACTATTTATTCTGCGGCCTTTGTGATTCAGAGGTCATTCTTAAGGAATTGGGACGAAATTTAAGCTTTAGTGTAAAGAGCGTGGTATTGACGAGGGTTGCCCCCCCCCCCCTCATATACGCAATAAAAACATATGAATATAGAACTTCGTTACGTAATTTAATTCGTAAGTTACGTATATTTTTTACCAATGAAAACGTTTGTATAAAATTAAAAGTTCTAGTTGCTTTTTTAAGTAATCACACGCGTTTCAAAAGCACTTCTAATCTTCGAATTAAAATACACAAGAAGCGCAGAACAAATACATTTTAAATCTAACGAGATAGGCACTGCTATATTATCTATTATAGACTTGAAATCTCAATTTCTGATCTAATGAACCTCCAAAGTTGCTGTGACCATGGGGTGGAGGTGAGGATAAAAAGGGACAGTCCCCCTCCTATAAGGAATAAATTCTCCTCATTTTTGGGTTTAACGTTACCCTTTACTTTCATAATACCAGCGTATTATTCCCAGAAATTATACGAGAGTAGATATCAATTTTACGTTTTTAAAAGTTTCTTTTTAAAACTACATTAAAACTGATTAAACTATAGCAAGTTGGTATCTTTTATTTGAAATTACAAAAAAGTGCTCTCAGTGCCATCTATAAGCATTTCTACAATCTATAGAAATTATAATAGATAATATTATCTATAATAGATAATTCATAGTATGGACAAAATCAATTGACGAAAGGGAGGAGAGAAAGATACTTACAGGAGCAGGCTTTTTGAAATCCCAAGCGGGTCGATTATGTCTCTTCAAAATGTGACAGCTGTCGAAATCTTTCTTTGACTGTAAATGTTTTATCAAAGACTTGAAATCGTTTGTGTAGGTTTCTAAAAGGGCCACTATCTCCTAAATATAAGAAAATATATTTAAAAAGAAACTTTTTCTAAAATACTGAAAAATATAGCATTGGCTAAAGAATTAAAATATACAATTTTAATTTAACTTTTTATGATGAGTTTTAAAATATAATTACAATTTTTACATGGCCCGTATTTTATTCAAATCTTTTTTTTATTATAATAATTATTTTGCTTTTTTGCAAGATTTTGGATTTTTGGATTCTAAAGAGGCACAACTTTCTTTCGAACAAGCTTAGTGCCTCATTAAAAAAAGAAAAAAAGTAGCTTTTATGCTAAAGCCAAAGATACAATTCTGCTTATTTTCTGCTCTTCAACAAAATACAGTTTTTACCACTCTAAAAATTAAGCCTAAATTCTAACAGTTTCCTGGTGTAAAGTTCCAAGTCAAATTGGGAACCTTATAGCAGAACTGAGAATTTGCCAGAAAAATAATTGTTCGATCTGCTACAACAGAATATAAATAAAGTTAAGATAATATACATACAACTCGCTCAAGAACAAACAGAAAAAAATGTATGAAAACGCGAGAAAACAGAAATTTTTGTGCTAAAGTTGGACACATAATTCTTATTTAATTATTTTTTTTTACCACCAATAGGCACAGTAATTTTTTAAAGTTTAATATTTCGAAAAACATGGGATTAGGTCAGCCTAAAAACTAACTTCAATACTTTTAACAATTTTTCATCGCAAATTTTCAACCAAAATTCGAAGCTTTTAGCAAAACTGGGAATTTATAAGCAGATTCTCCATCCGACCTCCTAGAAATTATAGATAGATTATAAACTAAAGTTTTACCCTTTCACGAAACATGGGATTTTGGCCAGCCTAAAAAAATAAGTATAATTTTTTTTACAATTTTCAAATTCGATTTTTCAAACAAAATTCAAAGTTTTCCAGTAAAACTGGGAAGTTCACTTGCTACATGAACTACAGTTTAAGTTCTAAAATTTTAAGCTGAATTTGGGAATCCAACTAATATTTTTTCATCACTTGTAATTTATGACACTGCTTATTTATCGAAATTAAAATACCTAGAAAGTAAAATTTTAAGTTTCAGGAGTGATATTAATACAACTTTCTTGCTGTTTTTCTACACATATTTCTACACGTCACTTAGATCTTCCTGTCACTAAAAGCGCAAAGGAAGGCAAAAACAAAATTAGACTCTTTAAATTAGTTAAGTGGAAACTTACACTCCCATATATATCTTGCAATTAGCTAGCAATAGCTAGTGGAAACCACCTTGTTTTAAGAAAAGATGGAAACCAGGAGTTATCCTGGACAGAATCATTGATGTGTTTTGTGACGAACTACTACACATGTTGCTAGCCAAAGCTGAGCATCAGTTAACTGATTGTGATGCCAAGCACAGTAAAGTGACGTTGATCAATTCTGATGACCTTTTTTTCTTTCGAGATTGATGATGTTGAGACAAGCACAGATTCTTCTGTTGTCTATGACATGGGAGTTCAGTTATTAAGGTTTATGGATGATAAAATACTTTTTCAACCAAATCATTTTTGACGTCACTAAATTACAGAATTCAGGAGGCAATTGTATGCGTCCTGAAATTGAGTCAACTGGGAACATTCCGGTTCCAATTCCCAGCAAATGAACTGAAAATGTTTCACCAGAGTGATCGTTTTGTAATCGGGCACGCATATTTATAGTTAATTTTAATATATTTACGTATGCCCATAAATAAGAATTTTTCAGGCAAGAATTATTTCATCCGCAGGTGTCAGTCTAGGAATATTAGGTAATGTTTGCCTGATATCTCCCGCAAGCAATATTAATTTGCTGCCAAAGGGTTTAGAATTTCCTCATAAATCTTGCAATGATCGCTCGAGAGCCTCGAGCGATTTTTGTGCACCATTGTGCACTCGTCCCAAACAATACGTTTGCATTGCTGCAACAATTTACCCATACCAGATGATTTGGAAATGTTGCAGGTGGGAGTTTGTGAACATTGCACATTCAGAGGCAATTTCAAAGCGGAATGAGCAGTTCTCCCATCAGGCAGCACCGTTGTGGCTATTCTGGACGACGCACGGGCCAACGAACACTATGTAATTTTTGGATCGAATTAATACCAGATGCCATCTAATTAGAAATGTTTCACCAATACCTCCTGGTGCATCCAAGAAGAAGATTTCTCCAACTTGGTTATCAACACAATGCATTATCTGTTCATAAAAGCCTTTTTGTTCAGACGTTAACTTGGAAATATTTGTTTGTACATACGACAATAGATCAATCGTGTTGTAACTTTGTTCATGACCCAATTCTACAAATGTACAAATAACTGCAGTACGATTAGGTGAAAGCATTCCCAAACGCTTGAGAAGTTTGTTAGCCATAGATAAGCACAAATCTTTAATCATAACTCAAGTGCAGTTATGAATTTTGTTGTAAAGTCCAAGGTCATATCTAACCTCTCTAGCCGTAATCGGTGGAGTATATCCTCGGCAATTTGAAATTTGTATTTCCCCCATAACTCTGTAGGAGATGAAGGAGGGCAAGTTGTCAATATGATTCCAAACAATACACGAATTTGACTTGGAAATGACGTTTTGAATGCGTCATTGATGCAAATATGCATCAATCATTGGTGCATATGTCATTGGTGCACTACGATAAGCGTCACGTATACTCCCGTTTACAGTTCTCAAATGCTCAAAGGACGTTGGGCCGGGTACGTTAACCAAAAGCAGGCGGAGAAAGAAGCATTCATCTTGATTGGGATGAATGGTGTAGATTCTTCCTATCTTGGTTTCTTTGAAGATGTTAGGTTGGCCGTCGACTGACTCACCCCGTTTTCGACGTTCAAATGATTTTTTATTAGCATTCCACGTGTAATACGTAGGCACTTCAGAATACAGCAGTTTTTTGCAAAAGAATCATTTTGACATATCGCGAAGAAAGCAGTTAACGTTGTATCCGCTGAATTCAGGGCCCTTTGTTGCACGTTGGATTCCGAAAGATAAACACGTTGACCATTCTGTAAATGTACCGCTAAGTGAACAACAGCATGACTTCGTTCATATATTGGATATAAAAGAATAAGCTACACAGCTTCATTACTGCTTATGTATCTCACAGCCTGATATTGTACGACTTCATCAATATAACTGATTTCGAACTGCAAGCCAAAAACTGCCATGTCGCTGCCTTTGTTGACGTATTTACAAATGTATTTGATTGCCATTTCGGAATTACAATATTCCACGTTTATATGCACATTGTAAGTTTTCGATAATAAAGGTGAATATGGAACAACCCACTGGGAACATTCCCTGTGTCCCCATCGTCATTTATATATCCCCCTGTGCCCCCGGCATCCCCCTTGTAGTTGTGTCCCTGTGTCCCGGTCGTCATTTATATTCCCAGCATCCCGGTCGTCATTTGTGTCCCAGTCTGTAATTTCTCTTTGAGCATCCCGGTCGTCATTTATATTCCCTGTGTCCCGGTCGTCATTTGTGTCTCGGTCTGTAATTTATCTTTGAGTGTCCCGGTCGTCATTTATATCTTCCGGTCGTTATTTGTGTCCCGGTGTCCCAGTCTGTAATTTCTCTTTGAGTGTCCCGGTCGTCATTTACATTCCCTGTGTCCCAGATTTTAGTTTTCTTTTTCTCCTTTATTTTTCATTTTTTTTCGTTTCTTTAGTTTTTTTTTTCTTTGTCAGTGTTTAGTTTTTTCTAGTTTTTTTTTATTAGTTTTTAGTTGTTTTTTTCTTTTTCTTTTTTTTTGTAGTTTTTACCTTTTTTTAGTTTTTTCTAGTTCTTTTTTATTTTTTAGGTTTTTAGTTTTTTAGCTTTTTTTAGTTTTTTTAGTTTTTTAGCTTTTTTAGTATTTTCTTTTTTTGTAGTTTTTACCTTTTGTAGTTTTTACCTTTTTTAGTTTTTCTTCTTCAATTGTATTAATGCTAAAGCCAAGGGTCGAGCCTGGAACCTCTCGGACCTGGAACCTGGAACATAACGTTTTACCAACTCAGCTACTTCGGCTTGAATACATTCGTTTTTGAATTGGTATATGATGAAATAATTCAGACGTCATATAATGACGTCACTCTACAGACAGTCAACTTATTTTTATATATATATACAGACTAGCTGTTGGGGTGGCGCCACCCCAACACCTAGTTGGTGGGGGCGCTTCGCCCCCCCCCCGCGCGCGTAAGTCGTTACGCGACATATTAGTTACGCACCATTGTATTTGTGTCCCTGTGTCCCACCTGTGAATATAGATTGATGTATAAATGTTTTTAACTACGTTTGCCCTTGAGCTTTGTTGATGGTGATTGCTAATCGAACATTCCCAGTGTCCTGGTCGTCATTTATATATCCCCCCTGTGCCCCCGGCGTCCCCGTTGCAGTTGTGTCCCTGTATCCTGGTCGTCATTTATATTCCATGTGTCCCGGTTATTATTTGTGTCCCGGTGTCCCAGTCTGTCATTTCTCTTTGAGTGTCCTGGTCGTCATTTATATTCCCTGTGTCCCGGTCGTCATTTGTGTCCCGGTCTGTAATTTCGTCAGTCGACAAACATGACGCCAGTCGACAAACAACTTCATGACGACATACAGCTCAATCCTTATAATGACGTCAGTCGACAAACATGACGTCAGTCGACACACAAACATGACGTCAGTCGACAGACAGACAAACAAACAACTTATTTTTATATATATAGATATATATTTTTATTATATAATATTCATAATTATTTTTATATATATATATATATATATATATATATATATATATATATATATATATATATATATATATATTATATACATTATATTATTATATATTATTATTATTATATTATTATATATATATATATATACATTAGATATTATTTATGCATATATATATATCTATCTATCTATCTATATATATAAAAATAAGTTGTCTGTCTGTCTGTGGATGTGTGGATGGATGGGTCAGGTGACGTCACCTGAAAAAACTGGATCAGGTGACGTCAAAACTGAAAAAACTAAAAAAAGGCAAAAACTACAAAAAAACTAAAAACTAATAAAAAAAATAAAAAAGCTAAAAAACTAAAAAAACTATAAAGGTAAAAACCAATAAAAAACTAAAAAAAAAAAACTGAAAAAACTAAAAAAAGGCAAAAACTACAAAAAAAAAACTAAAAACTAATAAAAAAAGTAAAAAAGCTAAAAAACTAAAAAAACTAAAAAAACTAAAAAAACTAAAAAAAGGTAAAAAACTAAAAAAAATAAAAAAAAACTAAAAAAAAGGAAAAAACTGAAAAATAAGCTAAAATAAAGGTAAAAACCAATAAAAAACTAAAAAGAAAAAAGGAAAAAACTAATAAATGACGACACTCAAAGAGAAAGCGACCAGGACAAAAGGAATGTTCGATTAGCAATCAACAAAGCACCGGGACACAGGGAGTATAAATGACGACCAGGACATAAGTAAAAAAAAAAACTATCTGGGAATATAAATGACGACCGGGACACAGGGACACAACTACAACGGGGACAACGGGGGAAACAGGGGGATATAAATGACTTGACGTCAAAACTGAAAAAACTAAAAAAAGGCAAAAACTACAAAAAAACTAAAAACTAATAAAAAAAATAAAAAAGCTAAAAAACTAAAAAAACTATAAAGGTAAAAACCAATAAAAAACTAAAAAAAAAACTGAAAAAACTAAAAAAAGGCAAAAACTACAAAAAAAAACTAAAAACTAATAAAAAAAGTAAAAAAGCTAAAAAACTAAAAAAAACTAAAAAAACTAAAAAAAGGTAAAAAACTAAAAAAAATAAAAAATAAAAAAAAACTAAAAAAAAGGAAAAAACTGAAAAATAAGCTAAAATAAAGGTAAAAACCAATAAAAAACTAAAAAGAAAAAAGGAAAAAACTAATAAATGACGACACTCAAAGAGAAAGCGACCAGGACAAAAGGAATGTTTAAGTAAAAAAAAAAAACTATCTGGGAATATAAATGACGACCGGGACACAGGGACACAACTACAACGGGGACACCGGGGGAAACAGGGGGATATAAATGACGACCGGGACAAAAAAACTAAAAAGAAAAAAAAACTAAAAACTAATAAAAAAACTAAAAAATCTAAAAATCTAAATAAGCTAAAAAAGAAAAAAAAAGGAAAAAAATAAAGGAGAAAAACAAAACTAAAAAACGAATGTATATACAGACCGGGACACCGGGATACAAATGACGACCGGGACACAGGGAATATAAATGACGACCGGGACACAGGGACACAACTACAACGGGGACACCGGGGGAAACAGGGGGATGTAAATGACGACCGGGACACCGGGACAGGGAATGGTCGATTAGCAATCACCATCAACAAAGCTCAAGGGCAATCATTAGAATCATGAGGTATAGATCTGAATACAGATTGTTTTCCCATGGACCATTATATGTTGCATGTTCAAGAGTCGGTAAACCTGACAATCTATTTATATGCAAAGACAATGGGACAGCAAAGAATGTTGTATATTCGCAAGTTTTACGTAGTTAAAACCATATATATATATCTATCTATATTCACAGGTGGGACATAGGGACACAACTACAATGGCGCGTAACTATTATGGCGCGTAACGACTTACGCGCGCGGGGGGGCTTGGGGGGGGCGCGAAGCGCCCCCACCAACTAGGTGTTGGGGTGGCGCGAAGCGCCACCCCAACAGCTAGTATATATATATATATATATATATATATATATATATATATATATATATATATATATATATATATATATATATATTCTTAAACCACTACACTCTTAGAATATCTTTCAATCATTAAAGTAATAAGTTTATGCCAGAAACTGTTAATGGTACCACTCATTCTCAACTGTTGTCATGAGGCTCAGAAGCATCTATCAAATTGTTCAAGGTTTCATTGTTCAGATAGCTCAGTATTTGTTCAGAACATTCATGTGGTAACTCCGCAAATCTATTAAAGAGAAAATTTAAGCTTCTATTGGCTAGTTCAAGTAACACTTTCCTTTCTATACTCTTTCTGAAATGGCTAGCTATTATGGTTTTACATATTGGAAATTTTGCCTCCCAGTTGGCTGATTTCAGTAAGCTTTTCAAGGAATTTTCATTCATTGTGTATAATTCTATTAAGCTTATTCCTTTAATGAAAATGTCATAGAACGAAATATTACAAAATATTATTTCACTCTTCATTTGCTCTAGCTCTCTTTTACATTGACCCCATTTTGAACAGGAAAGAACCTGGACCAAGAGTGATTTGTTTCTTTCAGTTACATATAAATTTGCCTCAATCATTTTTAATACGTGGTATGCAAGATATAAAGCAAGATCATTAACAGCAATATCAATAACAGCAATATCAAACGCTGTCTGGTAATATTTATTCGTAATATTTATGTCAGCTCCATGCTTCAGAAGAGCTCCAACAACATGAAGTGCTGTCATGTCATCCTTGTCTCTATACTTTTCATAGTAATTGGTTTCTGATCCCGACATACTTGATAATTGTACATTTAAAACTGCTAAATGAAGTGGACTTTGACCATTATTATTTCTTATATTAACATCAGCACCAAACTTTAAAAGACATTCAACAACAGTCTGTGAGCATCCACTTGTTGCTGCTAAATGAAGTGGACTTTCACCATCATTATTTCTTATATTAACGTCTGCACCAAACTTTAATAGCCATTCAACAACAGTCTGTGAGCATCCACTTGTTGCTGCTAAATGAAGTGGACTTTTGCCATAAATATCTCTTGCATTAACATCAGCACCTTTACCTAAAACCATCTTAATAACTTCGAAATCACCACTAATAACTGCCAAATGAAGTGGACTTCGTTTAGAAACGTCTCTTGCATTAACATCCGCACCAGACCTTAAAAGACATTCAGCTGTTTGTGTGTGTCCACGAAAAGCTGCTAAATGAAGTGGACTTTTGTCATTAATGTCTCTTGCATTAACATCCGCACCAGACCTTAAAAGACATTCAACAGTTTTTGGGTGTCCATGTAAAGCTGCTAAATGAAGTGGACTTTCACCCTTTTCATTTATTATATTAACGTCTGAACCAAACTTTAATAGACATTCAACAACAGTCTGTGAGCATCCACTTGTTGCTGCTAAATGAAGTGGACTTTTGCCATAAATATCTCTTGCATTAACATCAGCACCTTTACCTAAAACCATCTTAATAACTTCGAAATCACCACTAATAACTGCCAAATGAAGTGGACTTCGTTTAGGAACGTCTCTTGCATTAACATCCGCACCAGACCTTAAAAGACATTCAGCTATTTGTGAGTATCCACGAAAAGCTGCTAAATGAAGTGGACTTTTGTTATATTTTGTCATTGCATTAACATCCGCACCAAACTTTAAAAGACATTCAACAACAGTTTGTGAGCATCCACTTGTTGCTGCTAAATGAATTGGTCTTTCACCATTAATATTTCTTGCATCAACATCAGCACCTTTACCTAAAACCATCTTAATTACTTCTACATCACCACTAATAACTGCCAAATGAAGTGGCGTATCAGTAAGCTTTTCGTTTTCAATGTTGACTTTGCAATCATAATTTAAAAGTAATTTAGCAATTGCTGTATTTTTGTTAATCAAAGCCTGACGCAGTAGCACGTATCCATCTGACCATTTTTTGATGCTAGAATTCCCAATAGAGTTTATTAGCTCCTTTGCTCTTTCTAGGTCTCCTTCATAAACTGCACGCCTTAAACTATCAGCTATATTATCGAACATGGCTATTTTCCTTCTTTTTTCCAATTGTTGCTTGTCCTCCAATCCTTGTTCTTCTAAATATTGATCGACTTCATTGCTCAGCAGCAGTGTACATTTACCCAGTGTTCTTTCATCTTCAGAATGACGCAAAGCTGTTTTCTTATCCCACTCTTTCACATTCATACTGGTTCCCTTGTTATTCAGTTTTTCAGAAGTATTCAGTTTCTTGTCTTTTTCTTCCATCTTTGAGCATGCCCCCATTTTATATCCTGTATGTTTTAAATTTGTCTTAAACATTGATTTGAACTTTATCAAAATATAATCAATAACTGAACCACACCTTGTAGATTCTGATTTATATGGTAAAGATGACGTCATGTTTATCACACTGCTTTGATGCTCACATAATGAAGTCACCTACAAATATGAAAGGCTCCATGGAGGTTATAAAGACGTCATATAAAAAATCACATCATAACATTGTGATGAAGTGATATGAAGAGCGAAGTGGGCACAAAATATCATTGAAAATTTAAAAAAAAATTAATGGAAATTTCTAAAGCTATATGTAAACAATCAAAAAAGCGTCAGATCGACATGAAAACTCTGCAATTGGAATTTTCTTTATCAAAAACTTCAAGCAAAAAAATTATAGCACTCTCCCTCCCCTTGAACATCAAGGAATAAACTTTTTGCTTGGGTAGCGCTGACGCGTCCTTTTTTTTTCTTTTTTTCACTACAAGAGAGGCACCAGAAAAAGTTAGTTAGTTATTGAAGGGCTCATTTGAAATGGAATAGCTAAACATGATTTTCGTAATTTAAAAAAAAAGAAAAAAAAGAAAGAAAAAAGAAATAAAGGGTCTCATTTCTTTTATCCACTATTATCATTGCTCTATGCTTCACAGAGCAAGAGTCTCTATCTATTGGAAACACAGTCTACTTTTCCACTGAAACAAAACTCTTGGTAATGATCAATTAGTCAACTAATTACTGCTCAAGTAAAAAAAAAAAATAAAATAAAAAGCACACAAAAGTAAATAAGAAACGCATGTACGAACTAACGAATATATCTCTGAAAATAAGGTGGAATTGCAGCAATATATTTTCATCATCTCCCCACCACCATTCTCTGAAAACTATTTAAACTGTCTAATGTCATCACTTTTTCATCAATAACTTCTTTTGATAAAGTTCCTAATGTAAAATATATTTTCCCTTTACTTTTTTTAAGTCCCTTTTAGAAATAAAATAATCAAATTTTTTAGCTTTTGTAAGTAAGTTGACTTAGAAATGAAAAATCTTCACCAAGAACAAACCTTCACAAAATTTTGTATGCTTTTTATTATCAATATTTTAATTAAAGGGAAAAGATATAATTCATCTGGTGATTGACGATAAACTCATGTTAACTCGTTGGTGCCAATGAGAAACCACTTGCAATAGGAAATATGTAAAAAGGTGGATTCCCCTTGCGGTATCATTTTTAATAGATTTGGTCTCTGATCCTCAGCCAGACTTATGAAAGTAGACATATTTTGAATCAAGGTTAAACGAGGAAATTTTCTCACTATTCATGAGAGAAAAAAAAAATTTGTGTTTTATATAAAATAATTCAATTAATTGATTTATTTGATATGATTACCATCAGTGGTGTTTCTGGACTCTCTTGCACCACGGGCAAAATTCTAATTAGTATTTCCGTCCCCATATTTCTAATAAAATTTTCAGTTCCAATTAAAACAAATATTAATAAGATTTTTGTCTATTAAAACAAATTCGTTTATTTAATTCTCACTTTTCTCACTTTAGCCTCTGATTCCCAACGGGGTGCATGCAGGCCCCACCAGTGGAGCATGGTAATATTTTGGTGGCTAATGAGAGTGGGTACACTCTTTGGCAGACCATACTTTAGAACCTTAATTTTGAAAACATAATTTTCTAATTTTAAATTTCAAAGACAAATACGTGATAGTATTGTGATAATATCGACTATTGTATAAAAGGTGTTTTATGCAGACAATACTTTTGATGATCATAAAATAGTCCTAGAGAACGAACCGAAAAAAATGCCAGTTTGCTGGCTTTTTTTTTAGCTTCCTCTGGGTGAATTTATGGAATATTTTGTTTTTCAACAAAACAGATGTATCAAACTTTTGAGTCGACAGCATTGATGTTAATGGAGGACTATATTAAAGAAAGGGAATTGAGAGGAAGGCTGATTGTCCTTTAGTAGCTTTCGGCCTTTAAAAAGTATGCATTAGGTTTCAATTTCCAGTCAAGTAAGCTCCTTCCCTATTTTTTAAGGTAGCCCCTTCCTTTCAAAGAAAGAAGGGACACAGATTTCTCGGCACCTTTCTGACTCTTTCTTGGGCTGCATTTAAACACAACAATATTTAATTTGTTTTCCCTCTGCAATGAGGCCTCTATAGCCCAAGGTTCTCCTATAATTAAGTATCCCTTTCTACCCTCCTCTTTCCCTAGAAGGCATTCTATATTAATCTGAAGGCTCAATTAGAGACAATTTCCTGCGAACGATTCCAATTTTTTTTTAGCACACTTTCATTTGAAAACCGTTCATTTCATTTTTTTTTAAATCATACTGGATATCTCCTCTGTTTAAAAGCTGTTTCTGAAAAATAGCCCCCCCCCCAAGTAGAAAGTTGCTCCCGCTGAAGGATCCCCATATAAAATTTTGTCCCGTTTCCGGGACAAAATGAAGAATGTTTCCCCTGGGAAATCCCCCCCCTACGGAGAGATATTTTAAACGATTCCAATCTGGTATAAGTTTCCCCTGGACGATTCTCCTTAACATCACTAAACGTAAAAATTAAGACAGCAAAAGTGAAGTAAGACAAGTAAAAATAATTTTGTATAAGAAATCCAGCAAAGTCAAAGAGTATAAAACTTATTTTGGAAAGCTCACCCCGTGGAAACTTATCTCCCCATAGAACATTTACCCTGGGGGAAATCCCTAGAGCAAAAAATTCATCCCATCCACCCCTTAAATTGGCCTTATATTTCCCAATAACAAATGCTATGTGTAAATAATGGGCGAAATTCATAACTTACATACCTTTCCCCAGGCACTTTTGGGGGTTTGGTTAACTCCAAAGGTAAGGTTCCTGGATTTCAACTATGCAGAAAAAATCTAAAAATTTTGATAATTTTGATCAAAGAGTTTTGAGGAAGAAGGGGGTGGAAGGGAGGATAATCCCCCCTAAATCTTTTTGGTTCCTTGAAAAAGCCACTAGAACTTTTGATTTTCGCTTGACTCAATCCTCTCCTTATATTCTAGGACTATTGGTTCAATGAGATCACCCCTAAGAAAAAAAACTTACAAACAAATAAACATGCATCCGCAATCTTTCTTAAGGCAAGAAAAAAACTTCCACATTTTTTGCTGATAAGAGCTTGGAACTTCCACAATAAGGAACTCAGATACTCTGAATTTGATGGTAGGATTTTCAACTTTAAGGGGTGTTTTCCTCTTTTTTCCAAAATCAGGCAAATTTTCTCAGGCTCATTGCTTTTAAGAGTTTAATACTAAACTTAATGGATCTTATATAAATGGAATCAGCATTACACTCGAATCTCTAGATATATCTATTATTATCACAGGTCCATTTTTTAGAGTTTCGGTTACTATTGAGCTAAGTTGCTTCTTACTTACAGCTCGTTACTACGAACTGTTTGAAAAGCTCCCAAAAAGATTGATTCCCTAAATAAGCTTCACACCCTTATTCCAAAAAATTTGAAACAGGGACTTTATTCAAAAAGACCTCATATGCAGCTATGCATTTTTTGGCACATATAGACGGAATCCTAATTTATTTTTGGCTCTAGAAATGGTGTTGGGCTATTCCCCCTCCCCCTCTCCTGTCCGCGAACAATCTCTTCCCAGGAAAGTTTTCCCCTGTGGAAAATTCTCACAAGAACAGCCCCCCCCCCGTAGACAAGTACCACCGGAATATTCTTCCCATTGGGAAAGAACGGATTCTTGGATGTTATGTTTCACCTATATAAAGGGGGAATATGCTTAAAAAAATAAATGTGGAATATATAGTGCAGAGCATACTATAAATTTGTTTTATATTTTTATTCCTTTTAATTCTTTTCTTTGTGTTTTGGGATGCTCGGGATTGAGTTATCATAACAGGATAAGATAAAGGTTCAAGAAACTAATTTGCTTGCTTATTTGAAATAAGGAGTTACGACCATCTTATATTTTCTTGGTTCTGACTTGTGGCTTGACTCCGTGTTGAAATTAACCTAACAAAAGAAAAAAAACGTACATCGACGGGAAAACTTTCTGCCGCCCGAGGTGAGGAATCGTCCGCAACTTTCCACGGGCAGGAGGAGGAAGGGATTTTTCAAAGGGTAGGGTAATTTATAGGGGATACACACAGGATGTCATGTGAGTTTAAAAATGCCGGGTTGTGGGCTGTGTTGTTCTGATATGGATTTACCAAAAAGGCCACTTTGTAGGATAAAATGAATGTGTATTCATTTGTATTCTAACAGCCACAATTAGAACTCGTACATAGTATGTTTTTTTTTTGCTATCAAATACCAAAAAAATAATAAAAAAGCAATCAAACTTCACAAAGCAAAGACTCTTAGCCTTAAAATTATGATTATGTTTATGAATTTGATATAACAAGTTGCATTACAAAGCTTTCCTGAACAAACTACATTTTACACATAATAAAACAAGAGCTAAGAGCTCATATGGCACTTGTGACGAGGCAAGAAGAGCTAAGAGCCAAGAGATCATATGGTATGAGCTCTAGCAAAATTTTATAAATCAATAGATTGATTTAAAAAGGAAAATAAGAGGCTTAATGCCGGTCAAGATTTAAAATAAGAGCTCTGAGTCACAAAGTCCTTCTAAATATCAAAATTCATTAAGATCCGATCACCCACTCGTAAGCTATAAATACCTAATTTTTTTTAATTTTTCCTCTCCCTTTTGCCCCCCAGATGGTCGAATCTGGGAAAACGACTTTATCAAGTCAAATTGTGAAGCTCCCTGACACGCCTACCAATTTTCATCGTTTTAGCACGTCCAGAAGAGCCAAACTCGCCAAATCACTGAACCCCTCCCATCAACTCCCCCAAAGAGAGCGAATCCAGTATGGTTCAGTCAATCACGTATAAAGGACATTTGTTTATTCTATCCACCAAGCTTCATCCCGATTCCTACACTCCAAGTGTTTTTCCAAGATTTCCCCCTCCAACTCCCCCCAATGTCAAAAGATCTGGTCGGGATTTGAAATAAGAGCTCTGAGACATGAATTCCTTCTAAATATCAAATTTCATTACGATCCGATCACCTGTTCGTAAAATAAAAATACCCCAATTTTCACGTTTTCCAAGAATTCCGGTTTCCCCCTCCAACTCCCCCGAATGTCACAGGATCTGATCGGTATTTAAAATTAGAGCTCTAAAGCGCAATATCCTTCTAAATATCAAATTTGATTAAGATCTGGTCACCCTTTCGTAAGTTACAAATGCCACAATTTTCAAAAGTACCCCCCCCCCCCAACTCCACCAAAGAGAGCAGATCCGGTCCAGTTATGTCAGTCACGTATCTTAGACAGGTTTTGATTCTTCCCATCCAGTTTCATCCTGATCTCACCTCTTAAGCATTTTCTAAGATTTCTGGTTCCCCTCAACTGCCCCCCTCCAATTACGCTGAATCCGGTTGAGATTTAAAATAAGAGATCTGAGTTACGAGATCCTTCTAAAAATGAAGCTTCATGAAGATCCGATCACTCCTTCGTAAGTTAAAAATACGTCATTTTTTCTTATTTTTCAGAATTACCCCCCCCCCCCCCCGCAATTGAGCGGATCCGTTCCAATTATGTAAATCACGTATGCAAGACTTCTGCTTATTTTTCCAACCAAGTTTCATCCCAATCCCTCCAATCTAAGCGTTTTCCATCATTTTAGGTTTCCCCACCCCAAACTTCCCCCAATGTCACCAGATCCGGTCAGGATTTAAAATAAGAGCTCTGAGACACGACATCCTTCTAATATCAAATTTCATGGAGATCCAATCACCCGTTCGTAAGTTAAAAATACCTCCTTTTTTCTAATTTTTCAGAATTAACCCCCCCCCCCCAACTACCCCAAAGAGAGCGGATCCGTTCTGGTTATGTCAATCAAGTATCTAGGACTCGTGTTTTTTCCCCACCAAGTTTCATACCGATCCCTCCACTCTAAGTGTTTTCCAAGTTTTAGGTTTCCCCCTCCCAAATCCCCCCCAATGTCACCAGATCTGGTCGGGTTTAAAATAAGAGCTCTGAGCCACGATATCCTTCTAAATATCAAATTTCATTGAGATCCGATCACCCGTTCGTTAGTTAAAAATACCTCATTTTTTTTATTTTTCAGAAATACCCCCCCCCCCCCCAACTACTCCAAAGAGAGCGGATCCGTTCCGTTTATGTCAATCATCTATCTAGGACTTGTGTTTATTTTTCCCACCATGTTTCATCCCGATCCCTCCACTCTAAGTGTTTTCCAAGTTTTAGGTTTCCCCCTCCCAACTCCCCGCCCCCATCACCAGATCCAGTCGGGATTTAAAATAAGAGCTTTAAGACACGATATCCTTCTAAACATCAAATTTCATTGAGGTCCGATCACCCGTTCGTAAGTTGAAAATACCTCATTTTTCTAATTTTTAAGAATTACTCCCCCCCCCCCACCTACCCCAAAGAGAACGAATCAGTTCCGATTATGTCAATCATGTATCTGGGACTTGGGCTTATTTTTCCCATCAAGTTTCATCCCGATTCCTCCACTCTAAGTGTTTTCCAAGATTTTAGGTTTCCCCCCTCCAACTCCCCCCAATGTATTTAAAGAGAGCTATTATTTAAAATAATAGCTCTGAGACACAATATCATTCCAAACATCAAATTTCATTAAGATCCAATCACCTGCTCATAAGTTAAAAATACTTCATTTTTTCTATTTTTTGCGAATTAACCGGGCCCCCACTCCCCCCCCCAGATGGTCAAATCTGGAAAACGACTATTTCTAATTTAATCTGGTCCGGTCCCTGATACGCTTGCCAAATTTCATCGTCCTACCTTACCTGGAAGTGCCTAAAGTAGCAAAACCGGGACCGACAGACAGACAGACAGACCGACAGAATTGGCGATTGCTATATGTCACTTGGTTATACCAAGTGCCATAAAAAAGCCAAGCTTTTAAAAATAGGGCAATATTCAAAAATAAAATTCCAAGTTCTCATACAGAGAGCGTATACCTATAAGTATTTCATATGAGGTGATATATTAATACACTGTTTTTTTTTTTAACAGCACCAAAATGGTAAACAAAGCAAGAACTTACAGTATTTGAAATGTGTCACTTTTAGGGTACTCCAAAGCTTTTATCGAAAACTATGATTCTAGTCTTTGCTAAACTAACCTACAGAACCATTTTTTTTTTAATCAGCCCTCCAAAAGGTTGAGTTTGATGCTCTGTTAACAAGAAACACGCTTTGTTTAACAACAACATGTCGAACAGGCCTGTCCCTTTCTTTTCCCCTTAGAATAACCAACACATACAAAAGTATGAAACTGCTTTATGCTAAAAAAAAAAGCATTACACTTTAATGGTAAAAATACCTTTTTTAGCTTCTCTCTCCTTCCCACGAACAATATTTGCATGTTAGCAGGGTTTTTTTTAGTAAATGATATGTAAAATGTTAGAAACTACTTGGAAAATCTTAAGGTGAATCCCTATTTTAACTTAAGCTCAGTTTTTGGAAGAATAGTATTGATATTGTAGGGTAATAGTACATAAGTATAAACGAAAATAGTGTATGGTAGTATAGTATATAGAATAGGAAATAAAATAATTTAGAAAAATAAATATAATAGAATAAAAAATAGAAGAGTATAAAAGAATGGCATTGGAAGAACTTAGTATTAGATATGAGAAGCTATGTATAGTATAGATATCATAGATTAGTATAGATATGAGAACAATACTTTTTTTTCTAAATACTGGTCAAATTGACAAAAAAAAATCAATTAATTTTCCATGTACTGTGCTTTTATTAAAAAAAAACTGATATATTTTTGCTTAATTATTTTCAAGATGTGAAAAAAAATGAAACCATTTTTTTTCATTTACTCCAAAATTACTTGAAAATAACAACATGGTGCTTACTTTGCGATTTCGGTTATCATGAGAAGAATAGCATTAGAAATCTATTTCATTGATCCAAAAAAATACAAAATTCACAAGCATCCTTTTTTTACTTTGGCACACTGCTTTCGTACTACCCTGCTGATAGACTGAACTATGCTTTTCCTTATACTGCTTTTTATACTGACTTTGTGCTTCTTTATGCTGTTTCATGTACTACACTTTTACTAAAAAAAATTTTAGATAGTTTTTGTTCGATTTTTTCCAAGATGTAAAAAAAATAAACCAAAATTTTTTTTAATTCATAGATTATTTGAAAATAACCTCCCCGGGCCTCATTTTGCAATTTTTAGCATCATATGAAGAATAACATTAGAAATCCATTTTATTGTTTTGAAAAAATCCAAAAAGGACCTGGATTGCTATTATAATCAAATAATTAAATGTCTAAAAGAAGTTGAGGCAATTGCTGTGCTGTTGGAACATGTTAGATGTGGTATGCAAAAGCCTATTTGGTCTTTAGATCCTAATTTAAAAACTTTGAAAATTAAAGTAAAACTGTGGTTAAAAGTATGTAACGACTGTGATAGAACATATTATGAAGTTGCAACTGACCTGTGCTGTGGTATTCGTATCTATTAAATATCAAAACATCACATTTTTCAGCATTTAGGGAAAGTCCAATATCACTGTAGTTTTTACATATCTCCAAAAAACATTTTTCTAGCCCACTGATAGTCCTACCGAGTGTCTTTGAATTTTTGAATTTAAAAAAGGGGAATAGTTGTGGGAAAAGTCAAAGTCATGGCCTTTTGTAGAAAAAAGCCAAGACAGATTGTCCAATTAAGTGGGCAGCCCAGTCAAGGTTAATTTTACCCCTTTGATTGCCGTTGTTACTGTCTCCCATTTATGCTACACCTCTCCGTGCATGCGTGACGACTTCTTACTAAATAAAACGGCAGCAGAGAAAAAAGTCAACTTTTAAGTTAACTTTTGCGAGTTGAATCAAACGCAATTCTGGATTTTACGAACAAACTTAAGAACAAATCTTAAGAAGAAACCATCCCAGAGAAAAAGTCGTCGTTGGGAGGTTAGGCGTATAAATAAGCAAATGGGGAAATTTTGTCACAGTTTTCTTGTCATCTAAAGGCCATGTTTATGTGGCTGTTTCTTTCAGTTTAACTATGTTCATTAGTTTGTGGCAAGAGTCTAAACAGCAACTCATTTTGCAATTTTTAGCATCAATTCCCTTTTTCGTGAGATATTAAATGAAGTAGATTTTTCCTTTGTTTCTTCTAATTCTGATATTAATTCCATTGAGTCTAATTTGAGATCAATACTGCTGGAGTCAGTTAAATTGGCAATTCCAATGACGAGGGTGCATTTTTACAATGACTCCAAAAGCCCCAAGAATTGGTGAAATGATGAGTGTAGGGTTACAGTTCTGGCAAAAAGAAAGGCTCGTAAAATTTTCAAAAGCACCCATCTTAGTCAACAGCAATCTCTTATAAGCAGTCATGTGCAAAGGTGAAACTACTTTGTAGGAGAGCTAAACAGAATAATGGCAGAATTTCAGCTCAAGTATCAGTTTTAGAACCATAATTTCAAAGGTCCACAATTTCATTAGCCAACTAAATAGTGGAAAGCAGCCTAATGATGACCGTAGATATGATATCATTCAGGATGGTTATCCAATTGTCTCAGATAAAAAGAAGGTAGATCTGTTTACTGATATTTTTAAAAATGATTGCTCAGATTTTCATCCCATTTGACTTCCTTTTTGTAATCTCCCTCTTACCTGTTCTTATAAGGGTACTCTGATGAAACCTTTCTCCCAAGATGAATTTTGTGTAGCACTTGATTTTCTTAGCATCAAGTCTTCCCCAGGCTATGATGGTATTTATATGAAGTGGATTCTTGAGTCCCCAAAGGTGGTTCATACAGCCCTCTTAAGTCTTTATAATCTTATTTGTTCAAGTCAAAAGTTCCCAGATGCTTGGAAGACTGCTCAGGTATTTCTAGCTTTAAAACCTTCTTATTCATCTAGTGATCTTAAGTCTTACCGTCCTATATCGGTATTGCCTTCTTTTAGTAAAGTTCTGGAAAGGCTTGTCTTGTCAAGAATTGAGTGGTTTGCTGAAGTCAATAATCTCTTTCCTAGAGAACAAACAGGTTTCAGAAAAGGGCATAGCTCTTTAGATAACATTACCCGGCTAGAAATTGATGTTTGTAACCCTCTTAAAATAAGACATGTCACAATGGCTGTTCTGTTTGACTGGTTGGATGCCTATGGAAATGTAGTTCACAATAAATTATTGGAAATCTTAATAAATCTTGACTTCCCTTATTCTTTTATATGTTTCATAAAGTCTTTTCTAACAGATAGGTATTCTTATATTCAAGTAAATCAGTCTAGAGGTGAGCAATGTCCCATTACGAGAGGACTTCCTCAAGGTGCAATATTGAGCCCTCTTCAATTCAACTTGTATGTTTCTGAATTTCAAGTATCTCATGCATCATTTCGCCTTTATGCAGATGATTTGATTATTTGGAAGTTGGGAAGGGATATTGGCCTTCTTCAAAGCCTTATTCAACAGGATATAAGTTTAGTCCAGAGATTCTCGTTAGCATTTGGCTTTCCAATCTCAAGCAGTAAAACTAAAGCCATTATATTTACTAATGGTACTGCAGATCCTCCTAATCCACTGAAAATTTTCTCAAGGTAGATCCCATATTCCAATTCAGTGAAGTTACTTGGTCTATTAATGGATTCTAAAATGCAGTGGCATGAACATATTAATTCTTTGAAATCTCTGATTATTCAGAGACTTTGTATTCTAAAGAGACTTGCTAGAAGTAAGTGGGGATGTCACCCAAAAATTATTTTGGATTTTTACAAACTATTAAATAAAAAAACTAGTTCTTTTAACTGAAAGTAAGGAGCGACATTAAAACTTAAAACGAACAGAAATTAATCCGTATATGAAATGGGTTGTCCCCTCCACAACGCCTCGCTCTTTACGCTAAAGCTTTTAATTGTTTTAAAAAGTAGAATTGTGGCAAAAAGTCCAACTTTAGCATAAAGAGCGAGGGATTACGGTTGCATATACGGATTAATTTCTGTTCGTTTAAGTTTTAATGTCGCTCCTTACTTTCAGTTAAAAAACTATCTTTTTTATATTTAATTTCTGAACGTTTTTGAATTAATGCATGTTTGATTTTGGCTCTCCGCACATAAATTATTGAAATGAAATTTGCATATTAATTCTTTCTTTTGGCTAAACGGCTTTCTCTTAATTTTGATCAGACGATTTTGAGAAATAGGGGTGGTTAAGGAGGCCTAGTTGCCCTCCAATTTTTCGGTTATTTAAAAAGGCAACTAGAACTTTTAATTTTTAACCAACGTTTTTATTAGTAAAAAATATACGTAACTTAAGAATTAACTAACGTAACAAACTTTTAGATTATTATAATTTTATTATGTATATGAGGGGGTTTGTACCCTCGGTCATA
>NC_088876.1:28453215-28569436 GCF_032884065.1 Artemia franciscana | reverse complement strand
ATAAAAGTTAGGTCCGCGTTCTGTAGGTATTTGAAGTTTTTGATGCGCATACCGCTATTCGAGAGAAACTCGTTTCTTTTGAATAAGCATCAAATTCCAAATCCCCATGAAGCTGTGGCAGAACAGGAAACTAATGCTAGAAAAGGTGCCCTTGAGCACCTTTATGATTTCCTGCCGTTGCACGTCATGTACGAGCTATGAATGTATATAGTGAATATAATCTAATCGTTTAATCTTGAAGTATTGTTTTTCGCCTTTTTCTCTTTCCTTTTATTTCTTTATACTCCGCCATGATGTTGTTCTGATGGTTGGCTAAAATAAACTATCTATCTATACATCCAAGAACTTAAAGAATAGAATGTTAACTGTGCTTGTTAAGCGTTTTAATTACAAATAAGATAATTTTGAGAATTATTAGAGTTTCAAGTAGATATTAGTAGTAAAGACTAAAACCATTAGACAATTCTCAAAGTAGTCCCACCCTTTTGCTCCCAACCGACATCAGTGATCAAACTAAAATCAATTTAATCTATCTAGCTATATTACAAATCCTAGTACAAAAGCAGTAAGTTCTTTTTTTGATGATTTCTTTTTTCATTAAAAAATTATATTTAATCTATGTATATCTTTTTATTTTTCAATGACTCCATTTCCGTTCTATTCGCAGATGTAGAGGGTGTAGTCATATACACCATTCACTCCACTTTCAAAGGTTTTAATAGAAGAAATCTAATTTAGAACTGATAGATCATATAGAAAAACCTCCATAAATATGAAGACAAAATTCGACCTAAGCAAATGTTGTGAAATAGGAAGAATAGAACATTTTCGCAGTTTAGCAATTTATTAAGTTTCCCCATTATCTTGATAATAACGCTCCAAGGTCTATATCTGATATGAGCATATGGTGGAAAATCAAAATTTTCAAAGGCGGTATATTTGCATAAATGCTAATCTGGAACATAATAGGAACTGTTTTTTTTTTTTTTTTTTTTTTTTTTTTGCTTCTGGTATGATTTACTCGATTGAATTATTTCTCTACGAGCTATACTTTCAAAAAAAATCGCTAGATTTAGGAAAAATCACTAGTTTTAGATCAAAAATAACTATAAATCACTAGCTAGAAGAAAATCACAAGGCAACATAAAAATCTCTATGAATAGTAATAAATCACTAGGGGGTGGAAACTCTAATGACGATGTATTTATAACTAAGTTATAATAGATGGCGACAATTTCATTAAAATACTACGTATAGAAAAAAGAGTATAAAAGAGTCTGTTGATACAGAGCGGTTCACTTTCTGGTTTCATAGTGACAACATCAAAGTGAAGGGAAACAAAAACATTGACTATAAATTGTATTCTCAAACAAAAATAAGGTTGGGTAGTGAATTAAAAAAAAAAATGTCTCGACCTAAAAAAGGTGCCGGGACGAACAAGAAAGGGCACAGTGAAAGAAACCCTAGAAATATTGAAAAAGGTGAAACGAGTGATAGCTCTATAGAAAGGAGACCTGAAACCAAAAGGCATCGACCAGAGTCAGCAAGCTCTTCGCATACTGAACTAATAGAGGCTGAAAGTGTGGATATAGCCCCACTAATAGTGAAGCTCAAAGAAAATGAACAAGGCCACAAAATCAGCAAAGTTACTGCGTGCCTATGGCTCTCAAGGAATTACCAAGTACAGGAAGAAATGAAAATCATGGCTAGAGGAGATATTCTAGTTAAGGTAACGAATAAAATTCATTTTGAAGATTTGAAGGCACTCGACTATATTAACGATTACCCAATTGAGGTATCACTGCCAAAAAGCTTAAGCCAATTTAAGAAAGTCGTTACATTATATGAAAATATCAACCCTGAAGAAATGGACCAAATAGAAATAGAATGGAAAAATAAATACGGCATCTCAAAAATTGAGAAACTTTTAAAAAAGATAGAGGAGGATTTGGTGCCCACTAAATCCTTAGTATTATATTCAAATGTTCCAATACCAGATAGAGTTACAGTTGGACCACTAAGTTTTCCTGCTAGGCCATGGACATCCAAACCTAGAAGGTGTACCAACTGTCAATTGTTTGGCCATATAAAAGATGTATGCCGTACCAACACGCAAACTTGTGGAAAATGTGCCCGCAGAGGTCATTCTGCGGAAAATTGTACTGAAAGTCAGATAAAGTGCAGAAATTGTCAAAGCACAGATCACATTAGTGGGGACAAAAATTGCCAAAAGTACAAGGAAATCCTGGAAATCAGTAAAATTGTATCAAAGAACAAAATTCCTTGGAAAGAAGCAAAAATGACTTATGCCGAAAAAACAAAAACAGGACTTGAAAGACAAATGCCTATCGATAGCAACAACCAAACCAATAATTCGTTTTCAGAAAGAGCCCATGTAGAAACAATTGAACCTGCGCAAATTCAGAAAGTATTGAAACTACTTATAGAGACTATAAAAATAGTATCGAAACCAAAAGTAAATGGAAACGAGATGATTCAAGAAATTAAAAGAGCGGCAGAAACAATATTCCCCGGAATTATTACTTCTGACGAACCTGAAATGGAAGAAAGATTTTTAGCAGTAACTGAACATGAATCCAGGACCTAGTAAGAGTATTCAGGATAGTAGATTAACCAGAAATAGTAAAATGAAGTTTTAGCAATTAAACTGCAACAGCTTAAATAAATCGAAATTGGTAGAATTTAAGAAAATATTAATGGATGAGAACCCTACAATAGTTTGCTTGCAAGAGACATGGTGGCATAGTCCAATTATCACCAATTTTAAGGGGTATGAAATAGCCAGAATAGACCGAGAAAATACAGGAAGCCAACAATCAAAAGGAGGAGGAGTAGCTATCTTAATAAATGAAAACCATTTCCAAATAACAGAAATATTAGATGTGAGTGATAATATGATAAATCTAGAAGTTGTTATAGTAAAATGTGTAAGAACAGATGGTGCGGCTTATACCGTGGCAAACATTTATAATAGTAATGGCCAAAACACTATAAAAAATGATCTTGACTTCATTTATCAGAAAATGGAGGGGATCAAGATCCTATGTGGAGATTTAAATGGCCACTCTATTTTGTGGGAATCTGATGGTAGACAAAATAGGTCAGGAAAAGATATTACAAATTTTGCCTATGATGTATCTGATTTAGCATTGATAACTCCAGCGGATACAGTAACATATATGAATATTCAAACTAATTATTCAAGCACCATTGACCTAACATTTGCATCCTGCCAAATCATGCAAGTAGCGGAATATAAAACAAGGGTAGATCTTGATATAGGTAGTCCGCATTCATTAATACAAATAAGCTTTGACCTACTACCGGAAAAGGAAATGCAGTACTATAAAAAGAGGAAATTTAATCAAGTCGAAATTAGTCATATATGTAAAAAATTAGAAGAAAATTTACCAGAAAAACTAAAGTGTCTTGAAACAGATACTAAATCGTTTATGTCAATAATGGAATCCGCAATCAAGGAAATAAGTGCAAGTTGCCAAAGAAAGTTGAAAAAGGTGCATTTACACGGGTGGAATGACGAAATTCAGAAACTGGTGCAAGAGAGAAGAAAGGCCAAAAGATACTTACAGCGTCAATTTAGCACTCAGTTATACATCCAATATAAGGAGCTAGATGCAAAAGTAAAAAATAGAATAATGAACTTAAAACGGGACACGTGGAGAAAGTTTTGTGAATCAAAGTTAAATAAAGATACCCCTATTAAGAAGATGTGGGCCACATTTAATACCTTAACCAGGAAATTCAAAGAAAAAGCAAACAAACCAATACAGGACCCACATACTGGACAAATCACAAATGACCCTAAAACCATTGCAAATATCCTAGCGGCAGTTCTTGTCAATAAAAGGGAGCAATTACCAAGTTACTCTACGGAAGAAAACAATACTATGAAGAAACAAATTGGGGTTGCAGTCAAAGAAAAGGGAGATTATGACAAAGACTTTGAGATAGAAGAACTGTATCATGTCATAAATAAACTACCAAAGAATAAATCTCCTGGGTTAGACGGAATCACAAATGATGTAATCAAAGAAATGGGGCCAAAGAGTAAGGATTTTTTATGTCATTTGTATAATATGTGTTTAGCGAAAGCAAGATTGCCTAGAGCATGGGATACTAGCCTTATAGTGCCAATTCTCAAACAGGGTAGGAACTCGCTAAGTCCCGACAATTATAGGCCAATATCTTTGACAAGTGTGTTCAGAAAAATTCTAGAACACTTAATAAAGCACAGAATAGAAGAAAAAATAGATAAAGCTCTTAGTAGACGCCAAGTTGGTTTTAGAAAAAAACGGAGTACAATAGATGCAGTAGTTAAACTGGAAAATGAGATAAAAATTGGAATGCAGGAAAAGAACTCAGTTTATGCAATATTTTACGACCTAACATCGGCTTTCGATTCAGTCCCATTACAACTTGTTGCACAAAAGCTTTCAATGCATATTAAAGGGAAAATCAGCTTAACTAAGATTGAAGAAACTTATGTTGCAATTAAAAATGTAATCTCGGACAAGATACAATTCACAAAAGGTGTGCCACAGGGAGGTGTCCTAAGTCCTCTTCTTTTTAACTTAGTATTGGCAGATTTCCCGTTTAAGAATGTAGACGGCCAAATATTTGCCGACGATATTGTCTCATGGGCAAAAGGGAGAACTCCAGAAGAAGCTAAAAAAACAATGAAGATTTCCGTCATAGAGGCAGTTAATTGGGCAAATTTAAATAAACTGGTGTTTTCAAATAAAACTGTAGCTATGATTTTTAATGCAAATAAAAGAAATGATCTTCAGCGACTAGAGATTGATGTGGATGGCTTACATATACCATTGGTAAACCATACCAGATATTTAGGAGTGTCAATTGATCTGAAACTCAACATGAAGCTGCATATAAATAATATTTTAAGGGAAACTAGCAATAGTATTAATCTAATGAAATGTCTAGCTGGCAAAAATTGGGGAGCTGACAGATCAATATTGAAACTTTTTTATACAGCTGCAATACGGTCAAAAATAGAGTATGCGGCTCCATTGATGGCAGAAATGTGTGACAATAATTATTACCAACTAGAAAAAATACAAAACCAAGCATTAAGAATAATTACAGGCGGAATGAGAACAACACCAATACCAGCCTTGAGGATGGAAACGGGAATAATGTCACTTAAAGGAAGAATTCAACAACTTGCAATAAAATACATTTTGAAAATATCAGATGAAGTTAACCACCCTAACCAAAAAGTAATCCAACTACACACTTCGGAAGCTTGGAAATTTATTCCATGGAACTATGCTAAGCCACTGGTACCTGCTGTGGCCAATATTATTAGCAAATTAGGAATTAATGAAGATCTCATACAAATAAAACTAGAATCTCCAGAAATAAATTTCAAAGATGTTATTATAAATATAGATACTTATCCAGTTTGCAAGAAAGAAGACTCATTGCAGGTTAAAAGAAATTGTTTGCTCAATACATTAAGTGAAAAATATCCATCTTTTCAACAATATTACACAGATGGATCGAAAATAGGAGAGAAAGTGGGATATTCTGTATTATCAAAAGAAACAGGCGAAACAATAACAGGAAGACTTGAAGAAGGAGTGTCGGTTTTTGATGCAGAAATGACAGCAATAGAAAAAGCGTTAAGAATGATTCATGGAGAATGCCCGCAAAATAGCAAAGCAGTAGTACTTTCAGATAGCAGGTCGGCGATTGCAGTAATAAAAGGAAATAGTCATAAATCTGTAATGGGAATCTATGACGAATTAAAAAAATGTCAAGAAAAAGCTATAACAGTTGGATTACAATGGTGTCCAAGCCATTGTGACATAGATGGAAATGAAAAAGCGGACAAACTAGCAAAGGAGGCTACCTTGCTAGGCTCAATAAGTTCAGAGTGCACGAATTTCTATTCAAAATATCGAAGGATTACCTGGCTATTAAAGAAATCAGAAATAAATCGGAACCTTGAAAAATCTAGTAATCGTTATGTAGAATATTTTAAAGGAAAGACTCCAAATAAAAAATATATACCAATTACACGAAAAGCAGCAAACATTATATTTCGATTGAGAACCCAACATGCCGCGACAAAAGAACACTTGAAAAAATTAAATTTAAGTGAAACAAATATGTGTGATTGTGCAAGTGATATACAGTCCATTCGACACCTATTGGAAGAGTGCCATATCACAGAAAACCTAAGGTCTGCAGTGAAACAAATATGCGACTCATTGAACTTCAGTTATGGTGAAGTGCCATTACTATTTCCCCCCACAAAGTACAAGCCATTATGCCACTCTTATTAATAGAATAGGAAATGTACTTTCAGCTTCAAACCTTGCATGGATTTAGTTAGGATTTAAGTGGAATAAATAAAGAATTGCATGGAGATTATGCATTTGCGTCTCCAGATAACCAATCAAGAAGAAGAAGAAGATGTTGATACAGAGGCTAAAATCAAATTACAGGAGTAAATCAAGTTAAAGATCTTAAAAACAAATGCCATGACAAGGATAGGCTGTATGTGAAAGGTTAGAGCTGTTCTAGTGCTGTGAGATGGTTTGGGGTCTCTGCTCTGTCATAAGTTTCTTTCTCCCACCTTATCTCCAGCATGGAAATCCTGCTTACATGTCCTCATAATGACATCAGGGTGGACCTCTTACAAGTTTTCCTAAGCAAAACTGTGACTGCTGACAACATTGCAGAGGGATCTTGAGGAGTGGTAATCCTCAAGGAAATTATAGACAACTTGAATTTGCTCTGGGATCTGATGATTAGTTAATTTTTGTGTTTGGTTTGTTTTTGTGGGCTTTTTGAGCTGGAAAAGCCTCTCCTAGCTAAGTTATCTGTTATGGTTGCCTCACTATAGCTGCATTAAATCTGCAGCTATAAATATATAATGAGTCAGGGATAATATTCTGGAGATTGTCTACACATGATTTTGACTAGTTTTTAGAAATGTGTCACCAAGTATAGAAAATAATGTTTTGACCAAGATTAAACAAAGCCTCTATTCAACTAGAGGTCTTTTAGACTTTTGCTGTCCAGTTCTAAGTCAGCTTAAGCACTTTGTAAAGACTTGAAAATATGTGCTAGTTCCTGCCCTGGCCCTAGAACCATCGATTTTCCTGACAGAATAATAATTTCAATGATCTAAAGAATGTGAAAATTACAACTTCGAATGCTACAACATCAGACAACAACTATCAGAATTTTGACGAATAAATTTCAATGCTTCAGACTAGACTTATTAGACTAAGTTTGAGAAACTCATACCCAAGATGTAAAAAGCATAAAATTAGCTGATATTAATTTACTCAGGAAAGGAAAGATAGGGTGCATAGGCAGAGAGTAGGGCTCATGATGGATGAGGAAGCTGCCTAGTATTAATTATGGTGTGAAGGTATTAATAATAAAATGCTAGTTGCTCATTATATGGCTAAAAAGTGTATGATATCATTCATAGTAGTCTATGCCCCCTGGATAACCAACTGATGGAGACAGTAGTGGCTCAGATGAATTTTACTTAAAGTTTCAGGAACAAATAGACAGGGTTCCACTTGAAAATATGGTATTTTTGGTAAAATTCTAGTTAATTGACTTCTTGCTATCTCAGAAAGGGTTTAGGTTAGGAAAATGAAACTTTCAGGGATGGGTCTACAGGCTAAATTATGTCCCAGGAAGGTATTTTGAAGTACCCACATCCATTCCTTCTCCCTCTAGAGGGCCCTGAAATTTGCCTACATGACAGGCAAATTTTGACAAAACAACATTTTACCTTAATTTTCAGTTACTAGTTGCTTTTTCTCTGCCTTTAGTTCTGAAAATGCAATTTCTGTTATTTGAGGAGAATCTTCAGCCATATCAATGTTTTTTTTTCAAAATTTAGTAAATGTATTTGCATATCTTTAAAACCTTATAAAACGGAATTGAACAAAGTTATGAAGTTATTGAAAAATATTTTGTTGTACTTCAATTAAGCAGAAGATCTATTTTGCAAGGTTTCACTTTTATAATACACATATTTTTAAAGGTCAGGGCCCTCTAGGGGGAGAAGGAGTAGAGGTAGTTGCTTCAAAATGCCTCCCTGGGACATACTTAGTCTGTAGATTTATCCCTGAAAGTTTCATTTTCCTAACCTAAACGCTTTCTGAGGTAGCAAGAAGTCAATTAACTAGAATTTTACTGTATTTTTATTGAATTGTTTTAATGCACAGGTCAGTAGAAATAGAGATAGATGGTAATCTATCTATACTTTTGCTGTCCAGTTCTAGACAATCTTAAGCACTGTATATAGAGACTTGAGAAGATATATTAATTCCTGGGCCATTGCTTTTCCTGAGGCCAAAGTAATTTCAATGACTTAAAGAATATGTAAATTGAAACTTGGAATGTTACAGCATTAACAAATAATAACCATATTAACATTTATTTATTAGAACTGTACTTATTAGGAGTTTCAGAAACTTGTATCCCAGGGGTAGGAAGCATAATATTAGGTGATATAGAATTTGTTTAATCAGGCAGGAAGGATGGGGTACATAGACAGGGAGTAGGACTCATGATGAGTA
The DNA here is from genome assembly GCF_032884065.1 of Artemia franciscana. Classification (NCBI taxonomy): domain Eukaryota; kingdom Metazoa; phylum Arthropoda; class Branchiopoda; order Anostraca; family Artemiidae; genus Artemia; species Artemia franciscana. The sequence continues at coordinate 28,560,821 of NC_088876.1, read as the reverse complement.
AGCAAGCTGCTAAGTCTTGTTCAGGCTGGGAAGGTATTAATAATAGAATACTAACTGTTCATTTTATGACTAAAAAGTTCAGGGTATATGAAGGTTAACTACCTACTGGGAAGCTTTGACATTGGTAGACTCTAGGTTGAGAGTTTGAGAGAAATTTTCCAGGGACAGTTGAATACTAAATTGGAGAGTTTGAGGTTTGACATTGTAGAAAATGGATAGAATAGTTTTTATTCTATTTAGGTGATAGATCATATGAAAATTAGAGGAATGTAGAGAAAGTAGAAAAGCTTTTAAATTTGAATTATGGAGGCATAAAGTTGAGGCCATGTATAAAATTGGCAGATATCTAGAAGATGCTGTCTGATGGCATAATAATAAAATATTGTTCTGGCTTGCTAATAAATTGACAGGGAATAGTTAACCTAGACTTGCCTCATCAAGGCAAGTAAATATTCATGTTATCAACAAGGAAAAAGTCCACTGGGATCCCTTTACTTATAAGCTGAGTTATCTGATTATAGGTAGCAAGCAAGCTTGATTAAGTGTCATTTTTGGTATGAAAGTAGAGATGTGCTTAGGTGGAGAGTTTGGCAGTTGCTCATTGGCATTTCCTCACTGTAGTCTGTAGAGTGTGATTTGGTTAGCTCTTTTGCAATTTCAGTTGCAAATTTTACAACTTAAGATTTCTTTTCAACACTCTTCTAGTTTCTCTTCATACTTGGTGAAAGTAGACTTCACTTTTGTTGTCACCCTATTTCTGGCAAGAAAAAGGGTGTCACCTTCTCTCTTCCTTCACCATATACTTGGTGAAATCCTCTTCTCTACAAGTTTTTTTTATATCCAGCCCATTCCCTTTTTGTTCTGTTTCATGCTCTTCTGAGTTTTTGGGGGATGTAAGGTAAAATCTTGGGTGTTTCTATGCAACTAATGTGGGAGTGTTTCTGCTCTAGGCTGACAAAAGTTTCCTTGAATTAGAGAAATGCCATTTCAACATTTCCCTAAGACATAGGAATCCAGTCAACCATATCAAGTTCCTCTTTTATGTTTCTATAATTAATATATGCTCTGTTTGTATACTCTTTCTTCAAGGGGTTAGACAGTTGGTTTGAGACTATTCAAAAATGGTTGCTAGAAGCCAAAGGTGGGCACAGTAAATTAATGTTATCTCCATTTCATACAAGATTAAATACAGTGCTATATTACTGGCTGAAATCAGGTGCCCTACTTCTAAAGAGCTTGTTATTCAATTGGAAGCTACATCATTCCCCTTTATGCCGAATCTGCTTTTCAGCAGAGGAAACAATCCAGCATATTTTATTTGATTGTCAGGCTCAGAGTGAGGAGACTGTTGCTCTTAACCGTTTCTGCTCCTTGGCTAAGATTCCAAAAACTTATACAGCTATCCTGGATTCTAACCTGCCATGGGAAATTGATCGTAATATATTTAAGACAGCAATTGATACCCTAAAGAAGAGAAATATTGTTTAATAAGGATTAAAGCTTGAAGAAGTCAATTTTCAAAGGGACGCGATTTATCCATAGTTTTTGATTGTGCAGAAGAGAGCGGGAATCAGTTGGAAAAGCCGTATTGGTACCGGCCGGCCTAGTGCCTTAAACTGCTGGGGACAGGTAGCTCAGGTACTCGCACTTCCTACAATCAATAACAGTGTATTATTGTTCATAATCGTATATATATCCATTGTTTGCAGACCGGAGGAGAATAGCGCTTCCAGTAGCTAGTTTTTCTGGAGAAGAAGTCAAAGAGGTGAAAGGACTTGTTGTTAGTCCATATACCTCTCTACAATTTTTAGAACTGGAACTGTAGGTGGGAGAAACTGAATTATGAGTAATTTTTCACCACAGTCCATGGTAGCAAAGTCAAGAAGACTAGGTATTTGGTTAGGAAAGCTTTGGGTAGGAATGACAAAATGGGGAACTATGTATAGAAAAAAAACCCACCCCAAGTAACTTCAGGCATGTTAAAATCATTCATGATTACCATATTATCAGTTACAATAGATTAAGCAGTCAAAACAAGATTAGCAAAGGCATTCTCACACTAGTTTCTATCAGGATAGAGGGGTAGCCGTATATACAACCAGTTAAGAAATTTTATTTGAAACAGCAGGGTCTATTAGGTGCCACCTGCCCCTTTTAGCCCTCAAACATGCTGGGCCAGCAATACATCTAGTGACACCCAGCAATGAAACCAAACTGTCCTGTATTGTGTAAATAGTGATGGTCCACTCATGAACTGTGATATGAATATTGAGTCAATGTCACCTAGCAATATCTATACATTCTTCGACCTTACTTGCTAGAAAGTGTAATTTAAGGGAATTTTAGGTAAAGTAAATTTCAGAAACATATTCTCAACCCATGATTCTTGATCACATTGAAGCATTAAAAAGGATCATCAGTGTCATTATGGGCATAATCAACACCTCATTTAACTTCTATCTGAATTTGAAAAGAGTGTATATTCACTTAGTTAAATAGGTTTATTTTCTGAAAGGATGCTAAAATATTTTGCATACCTCACATAGACAGATGACTTCATATTGTCTTTCTGTTACTTCTAATTGTAACTCATTAACTTATTTGTTAAGCAGTTTACATTTGCACTCAAGCTGCTTATTCTCCTGCTTCTGTTAGGTGAGAAATGGGCCTTTCAGATAAACTATTTAATCCTCTTCCTATTGTCTCTTTATATGAGGTGTGTTTTCACTTTAATACCGTTTGTGTTCTTAATCAGTTCTTGATTGTATCTGGAAGCCTGGTTTTATTTGTATGTTGTTGCTTTAGCTGGAGTAGCTCTTTGGATTTGAGGAATTAGATAATAAAAGTATATATTTTGAGTTCAGTACTCTTTGTGCAGGTTAAGCAAGTCAGGCTTTTAACTGATGGTTAAATTGTGTTATGTTTGAAGCACTTTAACAGTTTAGTTTAAAGAATATGTTGTGCTGGTATTAGTATCTTACATTCAAATAAGCAATGGTCAAGTGTTTCATTTCTTAAATTGCAACATCCGTAAAATGAAGAGGAGGGAAATATACCAGTAGAATTCGGGGATAGGAGAAATTCTGTTTGACCCTGTACAAATTCTTTCGTAAGTTTTGGAGTAATATCTATTTGGTAAAGGAGATAAATTGGGTTACTTTTATGTCAGAAGGACTTTTGATAATCTCCATTGATACATATCTCAGAGGGAGATTGATCTTTCACTTGGCTCATAAGGATATACAAACAGTTGACAAAGACTTGAATGTCATTATCACTGGGACTGAGCGAAACAGTATTTTATTCCTGATAAAGTTGGATATAATGAAGAAGCTCTGGACCTTTTGTTCAATATCAGGACTTACAAACCTATTCATCCTGATCCAACCAATAACTTAACCCAGCAAGCACAAATGGATCAAGGAAATATATAAACCAAAGGAAATATTTCTCCACAGATGCATGATATATTTTATCCTTAATGTTGCTGTGCTCCTATATTTTGTGGTTTTTGGAAAAAAAACTAGAAGAGAAGTCTCCTTTACACTCCATTCTTCCATCCCTCCAGCTGCCAAATTGGGAAATTAGCACAGCTCTCTTTGTAGTATATTCCACTTTTCTTTCACTAGTGGGTTTTTATCTCAATGCATTGATCAATTTCATTGTGAACACTGTTTCCAACTGTTGTGGATTGGCTTTTCTATGCTGTTGAAGATACGTTTTTGTAAGAGAGACTAAAGTTAGTTTTCTTTTGGATGTAAAAAGTGCAATGGAAAAAATATAAACTTTTGCTCATTGATATTTTATCCAAAAATTATCTGGATGGCAACCATGGAAAACTGGGCATTCATTTACAAGTGGATGCTCTTGAGGGGCTTGATCAGTGTTTTAATAAGATGTTTTTTGCAGGAATCACAACCCTAGATAGGTCAAATGTATATTTTGGACTAAAGAAAAACAAACAAAAAAAGATCATAAATAACTAAATAGAATTGAAAAGAACAAAACACTTAGAATTGGCTAGAGGAGTATTGACAGAATGGCTAATTTATTCATTTACCTTTGTGTAAAACCATCATTTTATCAGATTTGTCAAAAAAATAAAAAAAATAAGCAATCAATGTCTTCATTCTTAAGGTTTGCTGGACTGCATAACCTACATCTCCAACAATTACGTCTTTTGTTTCCAATTTTGTATTCTCAATTCCTTTATCATTTCAAATATTTATGGTCTACCTTTGCCTGTACTGCAATTGGCTTTGCTTTTCAAAATGATGTTCTGTTATCTTTCTTTGCCCACCAATTGTGTGACTAGCCAATCATAGTCTTTGAAAAAAAAAGAATGTGTGATGTGATATGTAGACCAGATGCACAAACTGACACATTTGATAGGGCAGCTCCAGAAGAACTATTTCAAATGAATATTTAGTACCAGCCAGAACTGTTTTTCAAGTTATTGGTTCTAGACCTTCTTTCCTAAATGGAATGAAATACACAGAGCAAGCAGTGTTCAAATATTTTTTCTTATTGCTTTGAGGATTTGTGACACAAGTAAAGTGTCTATATATTCATTACCTTTTGAGGACTTTTTAGTAAATTTGTTAGTATTTTGATCTACAAAATAAATTTTGCAGTTTTGACAATTCAAGTGTTCTTCACCTTTTGCAGCTTTTGTGAAAGGTATGTGTATTCAATCTGTATGCAAATTCTATTTAGCTATTTTTTGCTTGTTACAAATCTTAATATGAAAAAATATTGCCTGGTAAATTTCGGAAATACAATTTGTATGCAGTAAAGGCCCTTATTGTATGTCACATAAGAGAGGTAGGTGCCCCCAAGATTTGTCCAACACATCCCAAAGAGTATATTGGAAAATTTTAGCATAATAACACTCCACTTAAGTGTTTTAGACGCCCTGTCCTGAAACATCAGTGAATTTTTCTGCAATGGCAATTTGCTACCTAAAATATTAATATACTGTTCCATTGCTATTCAGTACTCTTCAAATATAATGCTCGCCACTGTTGTAATTGAGTACTAGAATCCCTCCTTCAATGCCTGGATGTAGTCCTTGGCTGAAAAAGTTTTCTGATTTCTTGCTGATTTTTTTCTTTGGCTGATTTTTTCTTTGAGTCTGTGTTATTTGACATTTTGTTCCCATTATGAAGGAAAAATAAGTACATTAAATGCAAATAAACATAATCAGCAAACTTTTGCATAGCTTAGGTTGTACCAAGGTATAAGAAGGGGGTGGGGGTGGGAAATAATTATTACAACCATAGTTATTATTTTGGAAAGAATGCTGAGGGAAAAATCGAATGGCATATTTATCTTTGAGCCAGAAAAATCATCTTTCTGAAAAAATTACCAACTGATCATCTGATACCCCCTCCTTTAACGCTATTACCGATCTAAACTTTGCAGAAAGGATTTTGATGCGAAATATTTAAATTTCGTATGAAGCTCTTCTTTTTGGAAAATTTTGAAAAATTATTGTCAATTTTTATAAGTTTAAGTTTTCATGATTTTCAGAAAATGACAAAGATTTTGGCTTTGTCACTGTCTTGGTTTTCAGAATATATAATATGGAATATAGATACATAGATAGAATATAGAATAAAATAGCCAATAGTACACTGAGTGACAAATCGAATGGTATATTTATCTTTGAGCCAGAAAATTAATCATCTTTCTTTAAAAATTACCAACAGATCTTCTGATATCCCCCCTTTAAGGCTATTATAGTACCAATCTAAAAATTACAGAAAGGATGTTGATCTGAAATATTTAGATTTCTTATGAAGATCTTTCTTTTCGAAAATTTTGGCAAATTTTTGTCTTTGCTACTTCTGATCATTTTTTTTTACTTAGCAATTTTTCTGACTATTTTTCTAAATTTTGGTAATGAATTCCAATTTTCCATTGGAAATAATTCATAATGTATTTCACACAAAAATTTAATAATCTCCAGCTATAGTCTTTGAGTGAAAGATATTTTGCATTTAGGTTAACTTACTAATAACATACTAATCTAATAATTTTCTTCATTGGATTTATAGATTTTTCTAATGAATTCTAATTTTTAATTTAAATCCTCTATAATTCTTTCTAAATTTTTATCTAATGTCAATTTTGATAATTTTCCCTGATAAGTGGAAGATATTTTGATCTTTTTTAATCGGTTTTAATCGGTTTGCTAATTAGCTAATTTTTCTATTTAATTTTTAAGATTTTTATTTTCGAAATGGAATTCTCCATAATTTGTATGATGTCCAGAGATTTCTTTGCCTTCCGGGAATGGAAGAGTTCATAGAGAATGGCAGGCTGACTGTCAATTTGGATGATGATTTGCCCAGTGCCTCCAAAGGAATTGATTATTCCTAAGATCACCATAAAAAAAGAAGGGCCTCCCCCAAGCACGGATGAAAATCATATTACTGGGAAAGCTGGCAGAATATGAGGAATACATTCAAGTTTATACAGATGGCTCAAAGACAGTAACAAAATGCAGGTGTGCAGTAGTTATACCCTCCCAGAGCCTGTCTCTTTCATACCGTTTACCCCCTAACCTGACAATTTTCTCTGCAGAGCTTATGGCAATTAAGTTTTCACTTCAAGCCAAACAGAGAGCAAACATCAGAAGTATATTGTCTGCACTGATTCACTTTCAGCTCTGGATTACCTCTCACACCAGCAACATCAAGCAAGAAATGTTGCCATTGAGATTTAAAATTTGGTTACTCAACTTGCAAAAAAGGGTATATTTGTTCTATTCGTATGGGTTCCAGCACACTGTGGTATAACAGGAAACGAATTAGCAGATCAGGCTGCAAAACAAGCCTCCCAACTAGGCCTGATCACTCAAACCCCTATTACTGGTCCTAAACTTCTTTCTTCAATCAGCTCAAAAATTTTTGAAGAAAAAGAGGCCTGGCTCCATTCTTCCCATACTCAGCTCCTGGATCTCTATGATTATAAGCAGCCTTCAAAAGAAATGTACCTCACTTCTCGCATCCTTTCTACCTGCCTATTTTATCTTAGATGTGGCCATGCAAAAACAAAATCAACACTATTCCAGCAGAAAATGGCTCCATCCCCCAACTGTGACACATGTGGAGTGTATGAAGATATACGTCACATCATCTTTAACTGTGGAAAGTATGAAAAAGAGAGAGAAGTACTAAGAAATTGCTGTGAGAAGGCATTTAATGCATTCACAATGCGTTCTGTTCTGGGACATCACACGTTTCCTCCTTGGGCTAGAAAACTAAGCACAAACCTATTAGGTAGATTTCTTAAGACTACTGGTTTGGTTCATTCCCTATAATTTTTTTTTATCACCTATTTAATAGGATTTTTAGAATTGCCCTATGTATCATTTTAGGTATATTTTATCGGTATTTGGTTGTATGATATTGGTTATAATGTGTAAAAATTGTATCACTTTTTATTGTTGTGTTGTACATGTATTTTAATTGCTGTTTGACAATGCATAGTTGCAGTACTTTGATTCCCGTTTTTCAACGCAGGCAGTTGCTGCAAGCACATAGTCCCCCTCCATTAGCAAGTCAAGTGATACTGTTCTGGCTCAGTGAATACTGACTGAAGTGACACCCAAGCAAGCTAGTGATTATAGAAGGCACAGAACAACTGAGTGATACGAACGCATATGACCTATTGGTCGAACGTGTCAAACCCCAAACAACAACATTTGTATGATGTCTAAATTTGAGATTTTTTTTTGACAGTTAATCTTTGAGCAAAGTAAATTTTGGCTTATTTTAGGCTACATGGTAAAGCTTGCAAGCATTGAATTTCAATGATATCATAATGGTTGTAGAAGAAATTAGTAAAAGAAAACGATCAAGATCTTTTTCCATTGGATCATGTAAAAAAGATGATCTTCAAACAAAATATTGGTCACTCTTATTTGAAAATTTAAGAAGAAGTGTTGATGAAATTTACTCTGTTTGTGAGTCTGGAGAATGTGTTGTTGAATGCAAGGTATGTATTTTTATGCAAGTGACTTTCTTGAAGAAAACAATATTTTTCTTTTCAGGTAAAAGACTATTGTGAGAAAGTACAAAGACTATTTACTAGAAAGTACAGTAAAACATATGTACTAGAAGTACAGTAAAAGTATGTACTAGAAAGTACAGGTAAAAGACTAGAAAGTACAGTATGTATAACCAATAATTAGTCCCTAAAGTAGGAATAAGTTGGATATATGAAGGAAATAAATTCAGTCTTTAGGATCAGGTTGGAACAATGAGACAGCTAAGAAAATTTTCTAAGAGTAAGAATGATGGAAATAAAGTGAACCACCTTAAATGTATTTATAAGTGGTGATGTTTTCATTAATAATGTCTTCTTTTTATTGGTCATATTCAAGGACAGGGGTGGGGGAATATGCAAGGGTCTAGAGCTCAAAATGAAATTTTATTGCTTTCCTTCTTTTTTGGGAGGGGGGGGGGGATCTTTGAAAGGGTTAAATTGTCTTCCAAAAAGTGAAATTTTAAGACTTGTCATCCTTGTTTTGTATTGTTATTATTGTAATTACATTTTCTCATATTCAAGGATAGGGGTGGGACAATATGCGAGCGTATAGGGCTCAAAAGGAAATTTTTTATTGCTTTCCTTTTTTCTAGGGAGAGGGGGGGGGGCGAATCTTTTAAAGGGTTAAATTGCCTTCTAAAATGTGGAAAGTTTAAGACTTGTCATCCTGTCTTGTATTATTATTATTATTATTGTACTGATATTTTCTTCATAAATACGAAAATTGAGTAGTAATTAATCTAAAAAAATACTAATCATGTCAGCGTAAAATAAACTCAAAATGACAATTTCGACAAAACTATGTGCAAAATAAAAAAGTAAAAAAAAAAAAAATTATGCATGTGAATTCGGATTTTTTCAAAACAATAAGATAGATTTCTAATGTTATTCTTCATATGATGCTAAAAATTGCAAAATGAGGTCTGGGGAGGTTATTTTCAAATAATCTATGAATTAAAAATATAAAAATAAAATAAAAAACAAAATTTTGGCTTATTTTTTTCACATCTTGGAAAAAATCAAACAAAAACTATCTGAGTTTTTTTTAGTAAAAGTGTAGTACATAAAACAGCATAAAGAAGCACAAAGTCAGTATAAAAAGCAGTATAAGGAAATGCATAGTTCAGTCTATCAGCAGGGTAGTACGAAAGCAGTGTGCCAAAGTAAAAAAAGGATGCTTGTGAATTTTGGATTTTTTTGGATCAATGAAATAGATTTCTAATGCTATTCTTCTCATGATAACCGAAATCGCAAAGTAAGCACCATGTTGTTATTTTCAAGTAATTTTTGAATAAATGAAAAAAAAAATGGTTTCATTTTTTTTTCATATCTTGAAAATAATTAAGCAAAAATATATTAGTTTTTGTTAATAAAAGCACAGTAGATGCAAAATTAATAGAATTTCTTTTCAATTTGACCAGTATTTAGAAACAAAAGTATTGTTCAATTTTCATTCTATAAATTCTTCTTGGTGTAAGGCACAAAGTCTGCTTTTAAGATTCTGTTTCACAAAACAGTAGCTTCTCATATCTAATACTAAGTTCTTCCAATGCCATTCTTTTATACTCTTCTATTTTTTATTCTATTATATTTATTTTTTCTATATTATTTATTTCCTATTCTATATACTATACTACCCTACACTATTTTCTTTTATACTTATGTACTATTACCATACAATATCAATACTATTCTTCCAAAAACTGAGCTTAAGTTAAAATAGGGATTCACCTTAAGATTTTCCAAGTAGTTTCTAACATATTACATATCATATATTAAAAAAAAACCTGCTAACATGCAAATATTGTTCGTGGGAAGGAGAGAGGAGGAAAAATATTTTTATCATTAAAGTGTAATGCTTTTTTTTAGCATAAAGCAGTTTGATACTTTTGTATGTGTTGGTTATTCTAAGGAGAAAAGAAAAGGACAGGCCTGTTTGACATGCTGTTGTTAAACAAAGCGTGTTTTTGCTGTTGTTAAAACCCAATCTTTTGGAGGGCTGACTAAAAAAATGCTTCTGTAGGTTAGTTTAGCAAAGACTAGAATCATAGTTTTCGATAAAAGCTTTGGAGTACCCTAAAAGTGACACATTTCAAATACTGTAAGTTCTTGCTTTGTTTACCATTTTGGTGCTGTTAACAAAAAACAGTGTATCAATATATCACCTCATATGAAATACTTATAGGCATACGCTCTCTGTATGAGAACTTGGAATTTCATTTCTAAGTATTTGTCTATTTTTAAAAGCTTGGCTTTTTTTTATTAAGTGTAAAATGTAGTTTGTTCTGGAAAGCTTTGTAATGCAACTTATTAAATCAAATTCATAAACATAATCTTTAGGCATAATCTTTAAGGGTAAGAGTCTTTGCTTTGCAAAGTTTGATGTTTTTTTTATTATTTTTTCGGTATTTCACAGCAAAAAAAAACATACTATGCACGAGTTCTAATTGTGGCTGTTAGAACACAAATGAATGCACATTCATTTTATTTATACAAAGTAGCCTTTTTGGTAAACCCATATCAGAACAACGCAGCCCACAACCTGGCATTTTTAGATTCACATGACATCCTGTGTGTATCCCCTATAAATTACCCTCCCCTTTGAAAAATCCCCTCCCCCACCCTGCACGTGGAAAATTGCGGACGATTCCTCACCTTGGGCGTCAGAAAGTTTTCCCGTCGATGAACGTTTTTTTTTTCTTTTGTTTGGTTAATTTCAACACGAAGTCAAGCCACAAGTCAGAACTAAGAAAATATAAGATGGTCGTAACTCCTTATTTCAAATAAGCAAACAAATTAGTTTCTTTAACCTTTATCTTATCCTGTTATGATAACTCAATCCCCAGCATCCCAAAACACGAAGAAAAGAATTAAAAGAAATACTAATATAAAAATAAATATTATAGTATGTTCTGCACTATATATTCCGCCTTTATTTTGTTAAATATATTCCTCCTTTATATAGATGAAACATAATATTCTAGATTCCGTTGTTTTGAAATGGTAAGAATATTCTGGTGGTACTTGTCTACGGGTTGGGGGTGTTCTGGGTAGACTTTTCCGCGGGAGAAAACTTTCCTGGGAAGGGACTGTTCGCGGATGGGAGAGGGGTGGGGGTTGGGACTATTTTTAGAGCCAAAAATAGATTAGGATTCATTCTATATGTGCCAAAAAATGCATAGGTCTTTTTGATAAAAGTCACTGTTTCAAATTTTTTCATAATTTTAAAGATATATATATGGGAGTGTATCCACTTAACTAATTTAAAAAATCTAATTTTGCTTTTGCCTTCCTTCGTGCTTTTTGTGACAGGAAGATCTAAATGACGTGTAGAAAGATGTGTAGAAAAACTGCAAGAAAGTTGTATTAATATCACTCCTGAACTTTAAAATTTTACTTTCTAGGTATCCTAATTTCGATAAATAAGCAAAGTGTCATAAACTACAGATAATGAAGGAATATTGGTTGGATTCCCAAATTCAGCCTAAAATTTTAGAACTTTAAATTGTAGTTCATGTAGCAAGTGAAGTCCCCAGTTTTGCTGGAAAGCTTTGAATTTTGCTTAAAAAATCGAATTAGAAAATCATAAAAAAATTAAAATTAATTATTTTTTTAGGCTGGCCAAAATCCCATGTTTAGTGAAGGGGTAAAACTTAAGTTTATAGTCTATCTGTAATATCTAGGAGGTCGAATGGAGATTTTGCTTAGAAGTTCCCAGTTTTACTAAAAGCTTCGAATTTGGTTGAAAATTCGCAATAGAAAATTGTTTAAAAAATTAAAGTCAATTTTTTAGGCTGACCTAATCCCATGTTTTGCGAAAGACTAAACTTTAAAAAATTACTGTGCCTGTTGATGGTAAAAAATAATAATTATATAAGAGTCCTACTTCCAACTTCAGCACAAAAATTTCTGTTTTCTTGTGTTTTTATACATTGTTTTTTATTTGTCTTTGAGCGAGTTGTATGTATTGTGACTTTATTTATATTCTGTTGTAGCAGATCGAACAATTATTTCGCTGGTAAATTCTCAGTTCTGCTAAAAGGTTTCCAATTTGGCTTCAAAGTTTGCATCAGGAAACTGTTAGAAATTAGGCCCAATTTTTTAGAGTGGTCAAAACCCTGTATTTTGTTGAAGAGTAGAAAAAACAAGAGTTAAGAGCTCATATGGCACTTGTGACGAGGCAAGAAGAGCTAAGAGCCGAGAGCTCATATGGTGTGAGCTCTTACAAAATTCTAAGAATCAATAGATTGATTTAAAAGCAAAATCAGAGGCTTAATGCCGGTCAGGATTTAAAATAAGAGCTCTGAGTCACGATGTCCTTCTAAATATCAAAATTCATTAAGATCCGATCACCCACTCGTAAGTTATAAATACCTCATTTTTTCTAATTTTTCCCCTCCCTTTAGCCCCCCCAGATGGTCGAATCTGGGAAAACGACTTTATAAGTCAATTTGTGCAGCTCCCTGACACGCCTACCAATTTTCATCGTCCTAGCACGTCCAGAAGCACCAAACTCGCCAAATCACTGAACCCATCCCCTCAACTCCCCCAAAGAGAGAAAATCTAGTACGGTTACGTCAATCACGTATCTAGGACATTTGCTTATTCTGTCCACCAAGCTTCATCCCGATTCCTCCACTCCAAGTGTTTTCCGAGATTTCCCCCTCCAACTCCCCCCAATGTCAAAAGATGTGGTCGGGATTTGAAATAAGAGCTCTGAGACATGAATTCCTTCTAAATATCAAATTTTATTAAGATCTGGTCACCCTTTCGTAAGTTACAAATAACTTAAGAAACGGGGTAATTTTTCCAAATTAACCCCCCCCCCACTTCCACCAAAGAGAGCAGATTCGGTCCGGTTATGTCAGTCACCTATCTTAGACAGATTTTTATTCTTCCCATTCAGTTTCGTCCTGATCTCTCCGCTTTAAGTATTTTCTAAGATTTCCGGTTCCCCCTCCCCCCCAAATGACGCTGGATCCGCTTGAGATTTAAAATCAGAGATCTGAGTTACGAGGTCCTTCTAAATATGGAGTTTCATGAAGATCTGATCACTTCTTTGTAAGTTAAAAATACGTTATTTGTTCAAATTTTTAAGAATTACCCCCCCCCCCCCCAATAGAGTAGATCCGTTCCAATTATGTAAATCATGTATCTAAGACTTCTGCTTATTTTTCCCTCCAATTTTCATCCCGATCCCTCCAATCTGTTTGCCATGATTTTAGGTCCCCCCTACAAACTCCCCCCCAGTATCACCAGATCCGGTCGGGATTTAAAATAAGAGCATTGAGACACGATATTCTTCTAAATATCAAATTTCATTGACATCCGATCACCCGTTCATAAGTTAAAAATACCTCATTTTTTCAATTTTTCAGAATAAACCCTCCCCTTCCCAACTACCCCAAAGAGAGCGGATCCGCTCCTGTTATGTCAATCATGTATCTAGGACTTCTGCTTATTTTTCCCACCAAGTTTCATCCCGACTCCTCCACCCTAAGGGTTTTCCAAGATTTTAGGTTTTCCCCTCCCAACTTCCCCCCCCCCAATGTCACCAGATCCGGTCGGGATTTAAAATAACAGCTCTGAGACACGATATCCTTCCAAACATCAAATTTCATTAAGATCTGATCAACTGTTTGTAAGTTAAAAATACTTCATTTTTCTATTTTTTTTTCGAATTAATGCCCCCCCCCCAGATGGTCAAATCGGGAAAACGACTATTTTTAATTTAATCTGGTCTGGTCCCTGATACGCCTGCCAAATTTCGTCGTCCTAGCTTACCTGGAAGTGCCTAAAGTAGTAAAACCGGGACCGACAGACAGACCGACAGAATTTGCGATTGCTATATGTCACTTGGTTAATACCAAGTGCCATAAAAAGCAGAATTGTAACTTTGGCTTTAGCATAAAAGCTACTTTTTTTAATGGGGCACTAAGCTTGTTCGAATGAAGTTTTTGCCTCTTTAGAATCCAAAACTTCAAAATCTTGCAAAAAAACAAAATAATTATTATAATAAAAAAAAGATTTTGAATAAAATACGGGTCTTGTAAAAATTGTGGTTATATTTTAAAATTCATAAAAAGTTAAATTAGAATTGTATATTTTAGCTCTTTAGCCAATGCTGTATCCTTCAGTATTTAAAATATGTTTTGTTATATTTTAGGAGATAATGGCCCTTTTAGAAACCTACACGAACGATTTCAAGTCTTTGATAAAACACTTACAGTCAAAGAAAGATTTCGACAGCTCTCATATTTTGAAGAGACATAATCGACCCGCTTGGGATTTCAAAAAGTCTGCCCCTGTAAGTATCTTTCTGTTCTCCCTTTCGTCAATTGATTTTGTGCATACTATGAACTATCTATTATAGATGATATTATCTATTATAATTTCTGTAGATTATAAAAATCCTTATAGATGGCACTGTAAGCACTTTTTTTGTAATTTCAAATAAAAGGTACCACCTTGCTATAGTTTAATCAGTTTTAATGTAGTTTTTAAAATAAACTTTTAAAAACGTAAAATTGATATCTACTCTCGTATAATTTCTGGGAATACTTATGGTTTACGCTGGTATTATGAAAGTAAAGGGTAACGTTAAACCTAAAAATGAGGAGAATTTATTCCGTATAGGAGGGGGACTCTCCCTTTTTATCCTCACCTCCACCCCATGGTCGCAGCAACTTCGGAGGCTCATTAGATCACAAATTGAGATTTCAAGCCTATAGTAGATAATATAGGTGTGCTGATCTCGTTAAATTTAAATTGTATTTGTGCTGCGCTTCTTGCGTATTTTAATTCGAAGATTATAAGTGCTTTTGAAACGCTTGTAAGAGCGAAGGCTCTATAAACATGCTCTGTTGGTCCGCCTTTATTGCGCATTTGTGATCCCAAATGTACTTTGCGTTATCAAAGTTTGTTGATTGCGCTAGGGTAAAGAGCGAGGTATCGACGAGGGTTGAACCCCCTCATACACGCAATTAAAACATACGAATATAGAAGTTTGTTACGTAAATTAATTCGTAAGTTACGTATATTTTTTACCAATGAAAACTTTTGTAAAAAATTAAAAGTTATAGCTGCTTTTTTTAAGTAATCAAAAAATTGGAGGGCAACTAGGCCTCCTCCCTCGCTCCTTTTTTCTCCAAATCTTCCGATTAATTGCAATTAATTAATATGCAAATTTCGTTTTAATTATTTATTTGCGGAGAGCCAAGATCAAAACATGCATTAATTCAAAAACGTCCAGAAATTAAATGAAAAAAAAAACAAGTTTTTTTTTTTAAATGAAAGTAAGGAGCAACATTAAAACTTAAAACGAACAGAAATTACTCCGTATGTGAAAGGGGTTTTTCCTCCTCAACGCCCCGCTCTTTACGCTAAAGTTTCTTACTGTTTTAAAAAGAGAGTCAAACACTGTTTAAAAAAAAAGAGAAAGAGTCAAACTTTAGCGTAGAGAGCGAGGCGTTGAGGAGGAAAAGCCCCTTTCATATACGGAGTAATTTCTGTTCATTTTAAGTTTTAATGTTGCTCCTTACTTTCATTTAAAAAAAACTATTTTATATATATATATATATATATATATATATATATATATATATATATATACATATTTTACAAAAGTTATATATATATATATATATATATATATATATATATATATATATATATATATATATATATATATATATATATATATATATTTACAAGTCTAATAAAACCAACTGTGTCATTGGTGCTTTACTGAACACTATATGTGTCATGAACAGTCTTGGAAAGTACAGATAAAATCAAACTGAATGTTTGATATATAATGCTATTAATAGTTGAAAGATCATCAGTTCAACGTTTATTTAACTGTAATTTTCTTTTCTTTTTCAATGCTACAAAACTGGAAAAGAAAATATTTTAAATATAATTCGTTTTTAGTGAAGCACCTACGACGTAGTAGGCTTTTGAATTCTGGAGTTAGGGAAAGGGCAGTATCCAAACTCTTGGTTTGTAGTGAAGCTATATTTGTCTTAAATATAGCTATTTGTCTTAACTAATAGAATTAAACTGAATTTCTGATATATAATGATATTAATTGCTGAAAGCTCATCAGTTCAAAATTTTATTTTAATTTTTAAGTTTATTTTCAATGTTGTAATAAGTACAAAAGAAAATATTTGTAATATAATTCGTTTTCAGTAAAGTGCCAATGAAGCAGTAGGTTTTAGACTTTTACAGTGAAAGAAGGAGGCAAAACCCAAACTCTTGTTAGTAGAGATTTTTGTTTGTTTCAAATTCGATTTGCATAACCAATTTAAGTTACAGTCGTTTTAAGATTTATTTAGTCATTTATATTAGTACCTATTGTATGTTTGGTTGCAATGATTGTTTATTTAATCTCTGTTCGTTTTGGGTTTCATTTATACTTCAATAGTAAAATATTTTTGCTCGTTTTAAGCTTGATTTGCATATTCACCTTAAGCTTTACTCGTTTTAAGATTTATTTATTTATTTTTATTACTGGCTGTGATATTTTTTTTTGCTATGATTGTTTATTTAATTTCTGTTTATTTTGGGTTTCATCTATTCTTTAATAGTAGTTTCTGGTCGTTTTAATTTTGAGTAATTGTATTTACTCATTTTTTCTGATCTTAAGTTTAATATGACCGTTCGCTAAAAAAACTTAAAAAAAAATAATTTCTGTTTGTTTTTAAATGCCTAAGTTTCAAGTTTTTCAAAATTCCCTATTTCAAAATAATTTTTTATTCCAAAATAAATTAACAGTTTTTGCAAGAAGTAATAAAATTTAACTGAATGTTTGATGTATAACGATGTTCATGGCTGAAAGGTCACCAACTCAAGATTTTGTTTCCCCAAGGCTGGATTTAAAGCTTTGACATTTCTATGCCCAAGCATTTCTGCCGCTCTGTATTTGCGAGATTTTCAAAGAAATCCCCGAAAAATTTTGGGATAGTGGAAGTAACTAAATACTTGTAACTAGTATTTTATTGTACTGTTCCAAAATTGAGAGGGTTTATTTATTATCATTAAACAGTAAAATTGCCAGTTAACATTCTTTAGTATTAAAATATATTTTTTGGGGTCTTGACAGGGCCGGATTTAAAGCTTTGGCACTTCTAGTCCCAAACATTTCTGCCGATCTGTATTTGCGAGATTTTCAAAGAAATCCCCGAAAATTTTTGGGATAGTGGAAGTAACTAAATACTTGTAACTAGTATTTTATTGTACTGCTCCAAAATTGAGAGGGTTTATTGATTATCATTAAACAGTAAAATTGTCAGTTAACATTCTTTAGCATTAAAATGTGTTTTTTCGGGGTCTTGACAAGGCCAGATTTAAAGCTTTGGCACTTCTAGGCCCAAGCATTTCTGCTGCTCTGTACTTGCAAGATTTTGAAAGAAATTCCCGAAAATTTGGGGGTAGTGAAAGTAACTAAATACTTGTAACTAGTATTTTATTGTACTGCTCCAAAATTAAGAGGGTTTATTTATTATCATTCAACAGTAAAATTGTCAGTTAACAATCTTTAGTATTAAAATTTGTTTTTTGGGGTCTTGATTCAAAGCTTTGACGCTTCTAGGCCCAAGCGTTTTTGCCGCTCCGTTTTTTGCAAGATTTTCATGGAAATTCTCAAAATTTTGGGAACAGTGAAAGCAGTAGGGCCTAATGGGCCTATTGGTAAATCTCGGTCTGGTTTCACTCCAAGTATTTTATTTTCAATGTTGTAATAAGTACAAGAGAGATTATTTATAATATAATTGGTTTTAGTAAAGAGCCAAATAAGCAGTAAGCCTTACGCTTTTACGGTTAGGGAAACGGGCAGTGGTCATACTCTTGTTTGTATTGAAGAATATAGGTTTCTTGAACAGTTTTGGAAAGAGCTAATAAAATTAAACTGAATCCCTATGATTTTTGGAATAGAATATCGTTAATAATTTTTTTTGGTTGCTTGGGGTATGGAAGGAGCGCCAGGAGTTAGCTTCTTTTTAGAGAGAGAGAAGCTTTATTCATTTCACAATAACACAATCAATTAGCAAACATAGCCACTGCTAGAAGGGATTAGGTTACTATTTTTGGGGGAGGGAGGGGTATTGGGACATGGAGGACCATAGTTCTCCCACAAGTTTTGGAATAAAATATTGTTAATAATTTTATTTGGGTGGGGGCTCGGGCCATGGAGGAACAGGGATTTGGGTTGCGGGGGATAGTTTTCGTTGGATTACTTTGACTCTTAAAAAGAGGAATAGAACTTTCAGTTTCTAATCATTTGAGTCCTTCCGAAGTGTTTATGACCACTTCTTCCATAAAAACTTCACATGCCCCAGGGTATAAGTTACAACCTTTCCTCCGGGGTCTAGGGAGGAGGGTATGTTGACCCGACTGTTCTGTCATCTGATCGTTGGACTATTTCAAACAAACTGGCAAATCCCGACATTTTGATCAGATGCCTCTGGGCAAAAGAGGGTGTGTGTGTGTTTGGGGGGGTGTCGATGCCCTCTGATCCTTTTCGACTCAAAAAAGATAACTAGAACTTTCGATTTCCAATCAAATGAGCAACATAAATAAGCTACGTAAAAACTAATATGCCCCGGGACATATCTTAAAACGCTTACCCCAAGGCTCTGGGGGGTTATGTCGATTTCCGGAGTTTCTATTATCTGATTTTTGAACTATTTTTAACAAAATGGCTGTATTCAAATTTTTATCGGATGGATTTGGGGGAAAAGGACATGGGGGTTCTAGTTGCCCTAGGATCTCTTTGACTCTTCAAAAGTGAACTACAACTTTCAGTTTCCAATCAAATGAGTCCTCTTTGAAGTTTATACGAGTATCCCTTCTATATGGACAATATATACCTCCAGGGCATAACTTACAACGCCTGCCTTCGGTCCCTGGGGGGCTGTGTTGACCCTGGATTTTTCGTCATATGGTCTTGGAACTTTTTTTTTTAACAACATGGCTGTCTTAACATTTTTATCGGGTGTATTTCTGGAAAAAAAGCGTCGGTGGGGGGGGGGGCTAGCTGCCCTCCAATCTCTTTTGACTCTTAAAAAGTGAACTAGAACTTTCAATCCCCAATCAAATGACCCCTCTGTAGTTTATACGCGCATTCCTTCTATAAGAACCATATATGCCCCCAGTGCATAACTTACAATGCCTGCCCCGAGTTCCTGGGGAGCTGTGTTGACCCTGGGGTTTTGTTATATTATTTTTGAGCTATTTTTAATAAAATGGCGATCTCAAAATTTTTATCGGATGTATTTGGGGAAAAAGGGTGTGGTGGGGGGCTAGTTGCCATCCGTCACTTTTGACTCTTAAAATAAGCTCTAGAACTTCAATTTTCAATCGAATGTGCCTCTTCTCTAGTTTATAAGATGATCCATTCCACATGAAGTGTCTCTGGAAATAATAATAATAAATAATAAAACATGTGGGAAATACATTCAAACATACAAACGCACAAGTCGGTAATCAGACGCCGGATATTACCGTATTAAGGTTAGACCGCCAATCAATTCATCAATAAGTTTTGCTTGACAATGTTCTACTACTGCTGCTATTGCTGACAGCTCACTGCTCACTGCACCACCAATTTACCACGTCATTCCGTTTTAATAATTGCATGATTCCAAACGCAGTCTTTCAATTGCATTCAATGGGCTTCCCTCACACAGGGAGGCCCAAAAACATATATCGTAAGACTTAGGAAACAACCCAGCAGGCTGATCTGAGGCATTTCCTTACCCTTATTTGTTGAGAAAGGGAGGATATTCTACCTGTAGCATAACAGAGGAATGATTATGGAATATTGTGATGCCCTGGGGGACTCTAGTGAATGCGTAAGCAGGGGCTTTCTGACCTGTTCCCCTCTTCCGTGAAATTTCAAGAGCGTAAGGATTTATTTTTCGTGGAAGTTTTTGTTTTTCATGTAATTAGTCTTAATATTTTTAATTTTCTCACCCCCTCCCTAAAATAAATTCTTGCATAGGTGTTGTTATAGAGTTTTATAATAAGCCTATTTCTTTCAATCGATAAGCATTTATAATATACTTACTTAGAACCTCCTACGCCTGGGGGCGCATAGGGCAGCGACGGTTGACCTCCAACTTGACCGATCTTGTGCCAAAGACCAAAATTCATTCAAAGTGGTTCGGAGACTCGTTCTCTCTTTCTCCAGGGATCTACCAAGTGTGCTATTTGACCTAAGTCGTATAAAAAAATATGTTGTATCTTTCTTATGTTTCATTACCCTTTTAGCCAGTGAAACCTGCAAAGAAATCTCAAAGTCCTTCAGCTACTTCAAATGTAGTAGAAGAAAATGTCATAAATGAAGGAAGTGTAGTAATTGATCCTGTAAAGCCATTAGTTGCAACAAAAGAGGACATTCCAGAGAAAAAGATCGATGACAAATATGCTCTTTCCGTCATATCTTCAGATAACTCATCTGCTTCTTTGGAAACAACTGTGACAAAAGTCAAGGTCACTGCAGCTCCCATGGTGTTGGCAAAACCTCCAGAAAAAACACCAAAATACAGCCAAGCTGTGAACAGAAGTGTTTCAGGCTCACAAACAGCTGTGTCTTTGAAGAAGGTTGTGACGAAAAGGATTGATACAGGTCTTCCAAATAGAGGAGCCAAAACCTCTGTTCATGTAAGTTCTTTTTGCTTCTTTTTTCGAGTGAACATTGAATTGAAGGTAAAAAAATTTCAATGGTTTTTATGTTCCTTTTATTTGCTTTTAGTTTGCTTTTAAGATTTTAATGACTAATTTTAGATTAAATTTGTGCGCATTCAAGCTTAAAGCTCAATTTTGTCTCCATAAGACATAAAGAAAAGAAACTAAGATATAATTTGGCTGCGAACAGAATAAAGTAATTGTCACAAGCAGCCACATCCTTAGTGAAGGTTATAGTAAAAAATTTTCAGTAAGGCTAAAGTTTTTTCAACAAAAGTTTTTTCAGTAAAGTTTCTTCAGTAAAGTTTTTTTCCTTTTTTGAATGAACGTTCAGTTGAAGGTAAAAGATTTAAATAGCTTCTGAAACAGTTGAAACTTTAGCTCTCTGACTCGTTTTTGGATTTATTTTCCTGCGTTCAATTTTAAAGATCTTTAAATTTTTCCTAATAAGATCTTTCCTTTTTCCCAATAAGACAAAAAGGAAAGCAATTAAGATATAATGAGACTGTGATCAGATTTATGTTATTGTTACAAGAGGGAGTATCCTTAGGGAAGGTTATGGTTAAAAAGAAGGTTGATTTTCCAAGATTCTTTCCAATCTTTGTCTTACACAGCAAAGTCTTAATCCGTGAATTGTCCGAAATATTTAAGGTGGATCTCCGAGGTTTGAAGCAAATTCTATTTCCTATAGCATTGAATACGCAACGAGATATTCTCCTTTCTCATTGGCTTAATTGCTCTCTTGAGGGTTGTACCAGAATATTTAAATACTGTTGAATATTACGACCGGATTTAAAGGGAATTTAAATTTTTTTTCACATGTCTAATTGGTAACAGCTGACCATTGAAATTTGTTTGGTTACAAGTCAGATAACAGTTTAGCATTTGAATTTTCACAATGGGCAGAAAAAAATAAGAACAAATAAAGGATGGGAAAACCTGAGACATTGGTAAGTTCTATTCCAACGTTGTTGTAGACTATATTACTTTTATTCATGTACAAGTTACATTTTCAAACAGTTCGTGGTAACGAACTGTAGTAAGGAGCGAAGGGGCTCAATAGTAACCAAAACTCTAAAAAACGAAGTTTTGGTACAAATAATTACATCAAAAGAATAGCATTTAAATGCTGATTTTAAATATATAAGTTTCATCAAGTTTAGTCTTACCGGTCAAAAGTTACGAGCCTGAGAAAATGTGCCTTATTTTAGAAAATAGGCGGAAATACCCTCGAAAAGTCACATAATCTTAACAAAATCACACCATCAGAGTCAGCGTATCCGAGAACCCTACTGTAGAAGTTTCAAGCCCCTATCATAAAAAAGGTGGAATTTTGTATTTTTGCCAGAAGACAGATAACGGGTGCGTATTTTTTGTTTTTTCTTTGTTGTTTTTTTTCCTCAGGGGTGATTGTATCGACCTAGTTGTCCTAGAATGTCGCAAGAGGGTTCATTCTAACGTAAATTAAAAGTTCTAGTGTCCTTTTTAAGTGACCGAAAAACTGGAGGGCACCGAGGCCCCCTCCAACGCACATTTTTCTCCAAGGTCACCGGATCAAAATTTTGAGATAACCATTCTGTTTAACTCAGTCAAAAACCTAATAAATATGTCTTTGGGGATGACTAAATCCACCTCAGTTCCCGGGGGAGGGGCGGCAACTTATAAACTTAGATCATTGTTTACACATAGTAGTTATATAGTAGTTTACACATAGAAGTGTACAGACGTTTTCAGGGGGACTTTTTTGTGTTGGGGTTAGGGTGGGTCGGGGGGGGGCAGGTTACGTGGGAGGATCTTTCCATGGAGGAATTTTTCATGAGGGAAGAGAATTTCCATGAAGGGGTCGCAGGATTTTCTAGCATCATTTATAAAAAGACAATGAGAAAATATTTTTTTTCAACTGGAAGTAATGATCAACATTAAAACTTAAAACGAGCATAAAATATTACTTAACCGACATTCTTGTTGAAGGTTTTCGCCAAAGTGAAGCCATGCATAGCCTTCAGTATTTACAATACATCGGAGACGGCGATTCTAGTGTTTTTTACAAGCTAAGACAAAGTGTTCCATACGGATCATATATCCAAAAAGAAGAATGTGCGAATCACGTGACCAAGAACTATACAAAATACCTCCATAATGTTGTGAAGACAAAAAAAGGGATGCACAGCAAATTTCTTTCAAATGACATAATTCTAAAGCTAACCAAAAATCTACGAGGTGCAATAAAAAAGAACTCGGCTGATGGTGGGTCTGCCGAAAATCTAAGACAACTCTTACGAAGAGGCCCAGAGCATGTGTTTGGTAATCATAAACAGTGTGATTCTGGCTGTGCCAAAAAGAATGGGGTCTTAGAAACTGCGGAGAACCGCTATAATAACCTTCCGAAAACTATTTTGGAGGATGTAAAAGCTGGCGTGGAAAATATTTGTAAAAAAGCGGACTTATTAAGAAACGATGCAACGACCAATCTTGCCAAGAATTATATGTCTGTTGCAGTGAAATTCGTCGGCGGAAAACAAATAAGCCGCTCGAAACGTTGGTCATACCATGCTAGGATAAGTGGAGCAAGCCTATCCTACTCCTTGGGCCCGAAATGGCAATCTTCTACATGGAAAAAAACATTTGGCTACAGTCCTTGCAAAATAACAAAAGAATACACGGTGAAAACTACTAATCTTCGGAAACGGACAAAAACAAATAAGAAAAGATATTACGCAACCATGGGTGGGAGATTTCTGGCCAAAAAGAAAGATAATCAGAGTTTGCCTAAAGGCGATCAAAATTACGGACCAAATTGCAACAAGCCTGATATGAATCCAGAGGAATTTGAAATCGCAAAGGCTGATTATGTTGCAAAAAATATGAATCTGGATGGAGCCAGACTGCAGGAGATCTACGTAAACACAAAGGGGCAAAATGATAACGTGGATATTTGAGAGGAGCAAAAGGATTACTGCCACTTATTTTCATAGAATAGCTTCTCGAAAAAAAAATACTCCAACCGCACCCATAGTCAAGAATATCCGAATTAATTCTAATTTCAAATCTATTCCAATGCTTAGGGAAATTCTACTGGTGGCTATTGCACTGACGGCGTACGAGCAGAGAGAGGGAGTATCATTAATAAAAGGAGATCAAATGGGACTACTCATTCATCCAAATATCCTGTTTCTTGGAGCTTCTCTTGATGGTCGCTTAGAAAACGGCACACCAGTTGAAGTGAAGACTGTCCATAATATTCCCAAAGGAATGACCATAATGGAAGTGGCATCCCAAAAAGGATTGGTAAAGAACTTTTTCCTATGGTCACACAATTCAAAATTGGAGTTAAAAGAAAAATCACAAATACTATGCTCAAATTCAAGGTCAGCTAGAAATCACCAATCAAGAAGAATGTCACTTGGTGGTATGTCACCATGAGCATGATGTGGAAATTTTAACTATTCCGAGATCAAAAGAGTATTTTTTGTTTATATTACCAAAGCTTCAGGAGTTTTGGAGCGATTGTTTACTTACGGAGATATTAGACTCGCGATTGATTAGGAACATGCCACTTAGAGAGCCTGCCTTAGTCCGGGCTGCAACAAATCGCGGAATGAAACGGACTTTGGAGCCAGAAGACAGTGGATGTGAAAAAATTACTTGGTCCGACACTGAAAGTGAATATTGAAAGTGGATTTTTCATTGACATGTGAAGAGCATTGACATGCGAATAGTATAGAGATTGTTTAGGGGTCATAATGTATTAGTAGCAGTATTATTAACCTTAACCTATTAGGGTTGTTTGAATAGTAGACTATTATAGGTTAACTATTAGTGTTGGTGAATAGCATATAAATATTAGTAAGTAAATTCTATTTGAGAAATTTCAGCATTCTGTCGAAGTCCAAACCATGTTGATAAATAAACTCTAATTACGTTGAGACTTAGTTGCTACTTTAGGCACTTCCAGGTAAGCTAGGACAGCTAAATTTGGCAGGCGTAAAAGGGAGCGGACCAGATTAAATAGGAAATAGTCATTTTCCCGATCTGACCATCTGGAGGGGGTGGGGGCCGGTTAATTCGGAAAAATAATATTTTTTCGGGGGCCGGTAATATTTCAGAAGAATTTCGGTTAATAGAAAAATTAAATATTTTTAACTTACGAACGGGTGACGGGATCTTAACGAAATTTGGTGTTTGGAAAAATGTTGCGTCTCAGAGCTCTTATTTCAAATCCCAACTGGATCCGGTGACATTGGGGGAATTGAGGGGGGAACCTAAAATCTTGGAAAACGCTTAGAGTCGAGGGATCAGGATGAAACCTGATGGGAAAAGTAAGCACAAGTCCTAGATACGCAATTGACCTAACTAGAACGGATCCGCTCTCTTTGGGGGAGTTGGGGGGGGGGGGGGTAATTCTGAAAAAATAGAAAAAATGAGGTATTTTTAACTTAGGAAAGAGTTATCAGACCCCAATGAAATTTGATGTTTTGAAGGATATCGTGTCTCATAGCTCTTATTTTAAATTCCGACCGGATCCGGTGACATTGGGGGAGAGATGGGAGGGGGAGCCTAAAATCATGGAAAACGCTTAGAGTGGAGGGATCGGGATGAAACCTGGTGGTAAAAATAGTCGTAAGTCCTAGATATGAGATTGACATAACTGGAACGGATCTGCTGTCTTCGGGGGAGTTGGGAGGAGGATTGTTAATTCTGAAAAATTAAAAAAATAAGGTATTTTCAGGTGACGAAGGAGAGATTGGATCTTATAGAAATTTGATATTTGGAAGGATATCACGTCTCATAGCTCTTATTTTAAATCCCGACCGGATCCGGTGAAGAGGAAGTTGGGGGGGGGACCTAAAATCTTGGAAAATGCTTAGAGTACAGGGGTCGGGATGAAACTTGGTGGTGAAACTAAGTACAAGTCCTAGAAACGGGATTGACATAACTGGAACAGATCTGTTCTCTTTGGGGGAGTTGGGGAGGGAGGGTTAATTCTAAAAAATAGAAAAAATTAGGTATTTTAACTTATGAAAGAGTGATCGTACCTTTATGAAATTTCATATTTAGAAGGACCTCGAAACTCAGATCTCTCATTTTAAATCCCTACCAGATTCAGTGTCATTAGGAGGGGGGACCGGCATTACTGGTACGGATCCGTTCTCTTTGAGGGAGCTAGAAGTTGTTAATTTGCAAAAATTAGAAAAATTGAGGTGTTTTTAACTTAAGAATGGGTGACCAGACCTTAATAAAATTTTATAATTAGAAGAAACTCAGGTTTCAGAGCTCTTCTTTCAAATCCCGACCAGATTTTTTGACATTGGGGGGGAATTGGAGGGGGAAACTGGAAATCTTGGAAAACGCTTATAAACGGCGTAGATACGTAATTGCCATAACTGGACTGGATCCGTCTTCTTTGGGGGAGTTAGGTGGTGTGGTTCAGTGCTTTGGTGAGTTTAGTGCTTCTGGACGTGCTAGGACGATAAAAATTGGTAGGCATGTCAGGGAGCTGCACTAATTGACTTGTTACATTTGTTTTCCCCGATTCGACCATCTGGAGGGCTGAAGGGAGAGGAAAAATTTGAAAAATTGAGGTATTTTTAACTTACGAGTGGATGATCGGATCTTAATGAATTCTGATATTTAGAAGTACCTTGCTCTACCTATTTAGAAGTATCTTGTACCTACCAAAGCTCTTATTTTAAATCCCGACCAGCATTAAGCCTCTGATTTTCCTTTTAAAGCAATCTATTGATTCTTAGAATTTTGCTAGAGCTCCTATCATATGAGCTCTTGTCTCTTCTTGACCTTGTCACAAGTGCCATATGAGCTCTTAGCTCTTGTTTTTGATGAACAGTATATAAATATAAGTAGTTTCAAAAATTTATTAAATACCCCTAAGGGGTTTCCTTCCTCCCTTACCTGTATTTATGACCCCAGGGCAAGGGTGTCTACTGTTTATTATGTATCTTTAGGAACATATCACTTTAAATGACATTAATTTAATAAGTATATGCATTACTCCGTAAAGCAAAGTATATGATTACCCCGGTTCCAAACCGGGGTAATCACTCATTTGTGAACGAGCTTATAAATCATCAACTATATGAGATGATGGGGAAAAACCAAAATATTCTAAGATACGGCACTATTAGGAATAAAATGAGATCCCGTGGAACTAAAATGGACGAATATCCGACGAATACAACTTTAGATTTAAAAAAATAATGTTCGTATATTTTATAGGCCTACAATCGGCGTTTCTTTACTTTTAAGAGCCAATAATGTCTAAAATAATGTGTTTTAAAGAATAACGTTCTTTTTAAAAATAATATTCATACATTTTATAGGCCTACAATCGATGTTTCTTTACTTTTAAAGGCCAATAATGTTTAAAATAATGTGTTTTCAAGAATAATGTTCTTTTTAAAAATAATGTTCATACATTTTATAGGCCTACAATCAGTCTTTCTTTACTTTTAAAGCCCAATAATGTTTAAAATAATGTGTTTTTAAGAATAATGTTCTTTTTTAAAAATAATGTTCATACATTTTATAGGTCTACAATCGGTGTTTCTTTACTTTTAAAGGCCGATAATGTTTAAAATGATGTGTTTTTAAGAATAATATTCTTTTTAAAAATAATGTTCATACATTTTATAGGCCTACAATCGGTGTTTCTTTACTTGTAAAGCCAAACTGTTATCTGCTTTGTAACCTAACAAATTCCAATTCGTATTGTGTTAAAATGATATTGCCTCAAGGTGTTGTTGCCAATTATACATGTTTTCCACTTCCTTTTAAATCTGGTCTTAATGCTAAGGAGATGTCAACATTCTTAATGATATTCTGGCAAACCCCTCAAGGAGTGCTTAAGCCAATGAGAAAGGAGGAAATCTTGAATACTAAGAATTATTGCTAAAAATCATTTGTTATAACTACAAACTTAACAATCTTTGGGATTATTTGTCGGTATAAGATCTACAAAACGACACAAAAATCAAGGCTATATGATTAGTACAACCCTTTTAAACAGTAAAGGAAGAATATCTTAAATGACAAATTTTAAAGGAAAATGATGATAATAAAAAAAAAAATTCACGGCCAAAATTTTTTAAATCTTGTGGCAAATGGAGAGGCTACTTTGCAATTCTCTACGTCTTCTAAAAGTAATTTTATTGCTACTTTTAAAAATTAGAGGTGTCCCCACTAATTAATTTTTTATGAAGCTCTGAAGAAAAAAAATGCAAATTTGTTCGGCCTATTCAGGTCAAAGCTTTCAATGAAGCCACAGTAATTTTTTCATCAAAGAATCTGCTCGTGCCTGTTGTTAATACGCATTTCACTGCTATAGGAAAATAGCATTGGCTTCAAACCTCGGAGATCCACCTTAAGCAGTTGCTGAACTGCTCCAAATATATCCAGTTTCCTTTCATAATAACAGTGAGGCTAATCCACTCGGCTTTGTACTGGCCTTTGCTGGACTCTTTCTCTTAACTCTACTTTTAAAACGGTAAGAAACTTTAGCGTAAAGAGCGGGGCGCTGAGGAGAAAAAGCCCCTTTCATATACGGAGTAATTTCTGTTCGTTTTAAGTTTTAATGTTGCTCCTTACTTTCATTTAAAAAAACTTGTTTTTTTTATTTCATCTCTGGACGTTTTTGAATTAATGTATGTTTTGATCTTGGCTCTCCGCAAATAAATAATTAAAACGAAATTTGTATATTAATTAAATGCAATTAATTGGCAGATTTTGAGAAAAAGGAGCAAGGGAGGAGGCCTAGTTGCCCTCCAATTTTTGGATTACTTAAAAAAGCAACTAGAACCTTTAATTTTTTACAAACGTTTTCATTGGTAAAAAATATACGTAACTTAAAGAATTAAATTACGTAACGAACTACTATATTCGTATGTTTTTATTGTGTTTATGAGGGGGCTCAACCGTCGTCGATACCTCGCTCTCTACACTAAAGCTGAAATCTTGTCCCGATTCCTTAAGAATGACCTCTGAATCACAAAGGCCGTAGAATAATTAGTTGAAATTACTAAAAATGCTTTAGCGTAAAGAGTGAGGTACAACGAGGAGGTAAACTCCTCATGTGCGTAATAATTTTGTTCATTTTAAGTTTTAATGCTGCTCCTTACTTTCAGTAGAAAAAACTTTTCATATTTTTTTTCCTTGTTTTTTCAAATAATGCTAGAAAATCCTGCGCCCCCTTCATTGAAATTCTCTTCCCCCATGAGAAGTTTCTCTATGGAAATATCCTCCCACATAACCCCCTTCCCTCAATTCTCCCCCCTGAACCAAAAAAATCCCCCTGAAAACGTCTGTACACTTCCCAGTAATCATTATTAGTATGTAAACACAGATCAAAGTTTGTTACTTGCAGCCCCTCCCACGGGGACTGGAGGGGAGTAAGTCGTCCCTAAGGACATAGTTATTAGGTGTTTCGACTATGGTGAATAAAATGGCTATCTCTAGAATTTTGATCCTGTGACTTTTGGGAAATAATGAGCGTGGGAGGGGGCCTAGGTGCCCTCCGATTTTTTTGGTCACTTAAAAAGGGCACTAAAACTTTTAATTTCCGTTAGAATGAGCCCTTTCGCGACAATCTAGGACCACTCAGTCGATACGATCACCCCTGGGGAAAAAAAAAAACAAACAAATAAACACGCATCCGTGATCTGTCTTTCTGGCAAAAAATGCGAAATTCCACATTTTTGTAGAAAAGAGCTTGAAACTTCTACAATAAGGTTCTCTAATACGCTGAATCTGATGGTGTGATTTTCGTTAAGATTGTATGACTTTTAGGGATTGTTTCTCCCTATTTTCTAAAATGAGGCAAATTTCCTCAGGCTCGTAACTTTTGATAGGTATAACTGATCTTGATAAAACTTATATATTTAAAATCAGTATTAAAATGCGATTCTTTTGATGTAATTATTGGTATCAAAATTCCATTTTTTAGGGTTTCGGTTACTATTTAGCCGAGTCGCTCCTTACTACAGTTCATTACCACGAACTGTTTGATTTTAATGTTTTTTAAAAACACCAACAGTTACAGAAAAAACAATCTTGTTAAACTATTAAAAGAATTAAAGTCATTGATTCTGTTTAAAAATTTTGCCTATCGCTCCATTTTTTTCTGTCTGTACCAAGAGTATAGACATGAGTCTTGACATTAATTGTCCAGAAGATGGTTAGTGCTAGTGACTTATTGGTATAGACTATTTTAGCAACCATGAGGTGCGAAAGGCCTGTCTAACGGTAGCGAATAGTAAATAGAAACAGATTATTTGAATGTAATTCTTAAAAGGACGTTGGGTAATTGTCCAGAAGATGGTTAGTGCTAGTGACTTATTGGTATAGACTATTTTAGCAACCATGAGGTGCGAAAGGCCTGTCTAACGGTAGTTAATAGTAAATGGAAACAGATTATTTGAATGTAATTCTTAAAAGGACGTTGGGTAATATGGCTGATAATATTCGTTGAATCGTGATGATTTATTTGTGTATTTCTAATATCGCTGCGAAAAAAGGGAAGCTCTACCACTTTTTTGAGCAAGTTTCTAAGGTTTCTAAGAGAAGCTCTATGTAATATTATGGTTTTGGGTGGATGGATGTATATGCTTCGACGCTGTATATGCTTTAGGTTGTGTACGAAACTTGTAATGATTGCTGCACTTGAGATAAGGTGCCAACCTGGCCTTGTCAGCCATTTTTAGGGTATTTGTTGTTAGTGTCGGATTTGTTTATGTTTTTTTATGTTTACTTGTGTTTCTGGTGTGTTTTTTTTCAATTATTTCGAACGTAATTTTTTTTGAATGATCTGGACATTCAAAACATAAAATCATAGTTTTTGATTTTATTAAAATCATAGTTTATTTGTGATTATTCACAAATAAACTTTGTGAATAATCATTCGTTAACAATCATTAAAAAACCAAAAAATTACTTTCTAGGTTTTTCGCACTTCTGTAATATTTGTGAACAACTTTTCATTAATAACAGTTATAAAATTTTGGATTTTTTGCTTCTCTGTAAATTTTGCTAATAACTGTTCGTTGATAACAATCCAAAAACCAAAAAAGAATTTTTGGGCTCTTTCGATTTTCTTTGAAATTTGCGAATAATGGTTTGTTAATAGAAGAGTACGGCATTAGACTTTACAATCCCTACCGGCGGTGCTGATCTCCGTTGCTTGGCTTTTCCGCTAGGAAGTGCAATGGGGGGTTGGGGGCCAACCATCCTGTGCTTTCGCACACCCTTCCTATTCACCTTCCCCAGATTTCTCCAGGTATCCATTTAGAGCTGGGTCGACTCTGGCTGAGCTTACAGAGTCACGCCACTGACCCCCGTCCCAAACTAAGTAATTGGGTGCACTAGGATTCGAACCCTTGCCCTCTCAGATAAACGATCCCGAATCTAGTACACCAACCCACTCGGCTAGGACGGCCTTTTGTTAATAAACAGTTGAAAAAAAACTCAGTTGAAAAAAAAAAACAGTTGGAAAAGATAGGACTTTTTCAGTCTCCTGTAAAATTTGTGTGTAATTGTTAGCTCAAAAGAAAAAAAAAATCCTGCTTTTACGCTTTTCTGTAAAATTTGTAATTACCTGTCCGTTTATAATACTTCTAAAACGAAAAAATGGCTTTTCCATTCTTTTGTAAAGGTTGCAAATAACCGTTCCTTTCCAATACTTAAAAACCCATATTGATTTTTTGGCGTTTTACTCTTATGTAAATTTATGTGCGGTATATATCGCAGCCAAATTGACTATAATTCCTTTTCACTAAATTAGTTTATATTTTAGGTAAAACCAGCTGTCAGTTCAAGGCTGGCTCTTCGGAATTCAGCTGAAAAACAGAAGCCAGTTTCTTCTAGTAGACCAGCCACCATGAAGCCCGTGTCCACCCTAAAAGAGCAACAGCGAAGATTTGGGGTTTCAGTTGAAGATTTACCTTCGAATGCAACTGGTGTATATGAAGGTATGATCCTGTTATAAAAAAAGACACAAATTTAGCGTTGAACCAGTGAGGTTTTACAAGAAACTGGTAAAATAGAATAAAACCATATTCTATAGTAAAACAAAAAATTACGATAAAAAAATTGCATTATCTAAATTTCCTTTTTGGATATGGAATTCTACTTCGCTTCTTAATATTTGAGCTATGAAGAGGCCAAGTTGATTTCATAAAACAAAAATTAGAGGCATATTAAGAAGAAAAAGAAGAATGGTAAATCTTTTTCTTGAAAAAGAAGAAGATTAAAAACAAGAAATTTTAATTTTAGGATGATCTAGTCTATAGAATATTTTAGAATCTTTTTATATTTATTTACATATTGCGTGAAGCAAACCAAGTCATTATAAAATGAAAGCGTTATTCATTTAAAAAAGGAATGTCAAAATTACTAAAGAATGTAAAGTGAAATAGAGAATTTGCGAATGAAAAATACAAAAGTAGGACTCGATTGATAAATTTAATAAAATTATCGTTACCAAAATAAATATATAATGGCCAACTTCTTTTACATAACTGCAGTCGTAGAGTTTAAATTTTTCCGAGTTCCAATGCTAAATACTTTTATTATGATTATTTCTTTATTTATACGTAATTTGGGACGTCGGCAAGACCAGGGAACCTGGAATTGGGAAGAGCACATAATTTAATCTTGCTATGGGATATGCCAACTCGGCAAAAGTACCCTGTACTTAACGCTTAGTCTAAATATATTCCTCCAAATAAAGGCTAGGTGGTACATAACACCAATCTTTAAGGGAATGGGAAAGTTTTTAGAGTACTATGGTCTGGATGGTATTTTGACAATAATTGTCCATGTTTAACAATATTGTTACAACCGTTATAGCTCTTAGTCAACTTGTCCCTGTTCAGAATGTCATGTAGCCATTAGATTTGATTTTTATCTTGTTGAGTCTTGATATCTGTGCTGTTGGAAAGAATTGCAAGACACTAAGGATTTGAAAACAGAGAAGAAATTGAAGGCATACTATCACAACTAGAAGAATTTTAAGAGAAAGGGCAGTTGGCTGCTGCGGGCAGTTAATTCTGCATTTCTAAAACCAGAACTATATCTTCTCTACTGCCATCTGGGCTAAAAAGAGAGCTTATAAAATACTTCTAAAGAACCCATCCTATTTAACAAGGAGGCAACGGGTCTTTTATGATAGCCCATCACCTCTACTCCTTGGTATATACAATATACAGTGCTATGCGTAGTACAGTACGTATGGTCAACCTTTCAAAATTTTTCTAGAGGACAAAGCAATAAAAAGTGCCACAGACTAAGGCACTAAGGACTAAGACTGACTAAGGACTGAACTAACGGACTAAGGCACAGCAGATACAAAATGCGAAAGTCAAAAGCCATGGGGATCCCTTCAACTCCTTACTACTAAGGTGCAGAGAGCTGCAGATGCCCAAGGATAACATTGTCGTATCAGTAAAAATTGTAAAGCAATTTCAGGTTTCCATGGAGGAAAAAGATAAAGAGGAGCAGGAGATACCACTGTGTTAAATTACTTTTTTTAGGGGGGGGGGAGGAAATTGACCTTCTTTGTCTGAGTCTCGACTCGAATCCTGCCATGGTAATAATCTGAGTAATCCGAATCAACAATTTCTATAAACAGTCACGTGTTAAAGTAAAACTTTTATGTGAAAAAGCTAAAAGGATTGTTTTTACATAGTAAAGTGCGAATATTAGCTTCATGACCCCTTGGTTAAATTGACATATAGTGACATTTCTTCGTTAAGGTTTTGCTATTTTTCATTTATGAAAGTAAGAAAAGGGAAAACATTTCAAACGTTTTTTGTTTTCAGTAGAGTGCAAATCCTGTTCTGGTCTTAGATTAGATAAGATAAGATTTTTATTTCAAAAAAATCTCTATCACAAGCACACAAAGGGCCGAATTCGGACTTCGGAGTGGAAAAAATCATATGGTTGTACTAAAACTGGCAAAAATGCAAAAAAAAAAAAAAAAAAAAAACAACGAGAAAGAAAAACCATAATGAATAATCATTTATGAGTCAATAATTAAACTGTAATAAGTCAAAAGGGACACAAAAGAAGTGTCAATAATTTAACTGCATAAAGTCAATAAAAGAGTTAAATAGATAAAACTGGTTAAAAGGGGGGGGGGGCAAAAATAAGTGAAAACACAAAAAAGAGATTGAAATATAAAATCTATAAAATCTAAGCTAAAAAACAGGGGGAGGAACAAGCAAATAAGTGCTGTGACCCGGGCAGCACCATCAGCCAATAAATAAAAAGAGAGAAAAAAAAAACCGGAGAAACTAGTGGGATATTTTATTCATTTTTTCTGTGATGAAGGAGACAAAAGTTTTTCCATATCTGGAAGTAGCGCAGCGAATGAAACCCTTCTTCGCTCAAGGGTTTCCAAACTAGCTTTTTTAGGAGCAGAGAGTATGACACCTTGCCTTCTTTGAAAATTATTCGCAAGGCTCTTTTTTGGATTGATTCATTTTTTTTCCGATTCTTCACGAGAGAAACTGGACAAGCATATTCGAGATGCGGGTGGACAGAAGACAAGTAAATCCTTAAGGGGTGGGAAGGAAGAACGCTAAATTTACTTAGGAGCTTAAGGAGTGCGATATACACATTAGCTCTATGGATGATGTCTTTAACGTGGATATCCCACTTTAGATCTGAAGAAATAGTGACGTCAAGTAGTTTAAATGAAGACACATAAATTTCAGGAGGGATAGGATTAATAAATGGGGGCGGGAATTTGAGGAAAAAAATCGGTATTATCATGGACTTAGAGGGGTTTACTGTCATGTCTAAGTCCGCATATCCAATTTCATTGAGGATACTCATAGGGTCGCTTATAAAATTCCTGAAGCAAGTTTCAAGAACCGGTAGATCATCAACAAATTTTCATCAGTCAAGAAATTCCTTCACGAGGCTGTTAATCATAACTGAAAAAAGGAGGGAACCTAGGAGAGTACCTTGCGGTATGCCATTGTGGACAGGGAGAGGATTTGAATAATGATTCTGGTATTTGACAACCTGCGATCTATTTGTTAAGAAGGAGGCAACCAATTTCCCCAGTAAGGAATCAATGTTGAACTCGCTGACAAGTTTCTCAATTAAAATATTGTGATTAACAAGGTCAAATGCTTTCTGAAGGTCAATGGAAATTAAATTTAGCCAACGAGGTAGACAATAAGAGAAACGAGGTAGCGGGAAGCAAAAGTGGATTTCAGGTTCCCAAATTTCCTCAGGTCAGTAAGAGGTAGGATTTTTTCCTTTAGCCAATCTGCAAGAAATCCTTTATAAAATTTCGAGAAAATAGGAGTAAGAGTAATATGACGAACTCTTTCAAGATCAGGCTTTCCGTTTTTCTTTTTCAAAGAGATCATGAAACCCTGTTTCCAAATCGTTGGAATTCGTACAGACTCGGTAATGTCGTTAAACAGGAAAGACAAGGGGTTAGAAAGGAAGTCACCGAAGGCACTCATAAGAAAAAACGGGATATCCAAAGCACAAACATTTGTTTTTATTCGTTTTTGAATTCTTTTTTCTATCTCAGACGTGGAAACAGTGGGAAAAGAAGGAAATAGGGGATAAGGAAGGTGCAACTTGTTTCCAGTTGATGGGAAGTGAGAACAATTAGGATTTATTACAAGACAATTATTAATTGCAAAAATTTCACAGGGTCCTGTTCACAGGGTAGGCACGAGGGATAAAACGAATGGGCTGAAGGTGGGGATTTGTGGAGATAGGGCGAGAAGGAGTCCAATTGGGAGGATTTTTTATAGAGAAGAAGGGGGGAGATGGGAAGTCAAGAAGATGCTGGGAAAGGCAAGTGGGGTGGGAACTTTCTGGGTGAAGGAAGGTCAGATTTACTTTGGTAAATGACGGGTGGAGGCCCGAATCAGCCATCAACATCTTGGGCGCATGGAGCAGATCGGGTATGCAAGGGGTTTGTTTCTGGGAGGGATACGAGTAAGAGGGAATTGTGCTACGGTTTGGGTGCGATGGTGTTTTGACTGGCCGTGAGTAAATTTCTGGGTTGAAGGGGTGTTTCGGGGATAGGATACCTGGGACATATTACTTTGTATCGGTTTGGAAGGGAGTTAATGAGGGGTATTTAATAGCGAAGGAATGGGATCCGTAGTGCTGCCTAAAAAAGTGGGCTTGCCACTGTGGAATCTCTGACTGGTAACAGCTGGGACTGCCCAAGTTTGTGCACTTGTATTTTGTTTGCAGTTTGATTTTTTTGCAAAAAGGAAGAAGGGAGATAAATATGCAGGCTATCACACCAAAAACAACGTCTGTTTGATGCTAACTTACATATAGGAACATGGTCAAAATTACACTTCGCTTTAGTGCACTTGCTAGTGAGGTAAAAACGACATAAGTGCAATAACGAGCACTTCTTTTGGTCCTACTTGTTATATAAAAAACGGGAACAAGTCTTGGACTACCTTCATTTCGTATTGGGTAATAGATGGGTAATAGATCCTTGATTATTGGGGTACTTCAGACCTAATTTGCAATTTCCTTGCTTAAAAAACTGCTTACATTTTTTATAACACTATTATCAGGATTTTTCCTGCACTATTTTTTCCTGCAGCTTGCTTGGAGCACGATTATGTCCAAAATCACATTTATTTCCTAATTTCCAAAAACCTGCCAAAATTATATTAGCACATTTGCGAAAATCAACAGGAAAGTCATTATTAGGCAGATTCACTTTCATACTGTCAAAACGAATTCGGGGCATCTGTGTTCTCAAGGTCAGGATATTAATTAGGTTGAATAGAGGTGAGATTGAGGTCAGGTACAATTTCTGAACTTAGATTTATGTTTGGTACTTGTAGTGGCTAAAGCTGATGAACTTAATCCTCTGATTCCTTGATTAATAGTCATTGAGCTTAAGGACAATGCCCTTTTTTGATGATGAGAGTCTAAAGTGTTATTTGCCTCGTTTGGGATAAAATTATTTGTAGGTTGACTTCTTGAATCACTTTTATAAATTGACAAAAATTTGCAATAAGCATTAGCATATCCGTTAACTTTTCTTTTAAAGTCAATATTTTTGTAAAATCTGGATGTAAGGAGTTTTCTGGAAGAACTTCAAGATCTTGATATTGGGGTGGGGCAAGGAAATTCGTAGGACCGACTGAACTAGGCCCAGGAGCAGCCTCGTGAGGCACGTCTGGTTTTCCTGTTAAAAAAAGAACGCTGGTTGTGTGGATGGTCAGAAAAAAGAGTGGGACTGCTTAGGTCACTTAAGATGCTAAGAATTCTTTTTCTTTCAACCGGGGTACGAGGCGATTGAGGGAAGCCAGAACGGGATACAGAAAGACCAGGAGAAGAAGCAAGGTTTACCTTAGATCTAGTGGAGCAATCAAGGCACACCCAGGAGTTACTCAAATTGGTAATATCTATTCTTGCACACTTTTC
Organism: Artemia franciscana; assembly: GCF_032884065.1. NCBI lineage: Eukaryota > Metazoa > Arthropoda > Branchiopoda > Anostraca > Artemiidae > Artemia > Artemia franciscana. The sequence goes on along the minus strand of NC_088876.1, from coordinate 28,523,636 downwards.
GTCCCCTGTGTAGAACCAGGAGTCACAATTATTACATGCAATTGAGTTAGATGTAACTCGTAGTCTCGACTCTGGACAATATTGTTTTTATTTTGCCATTTGGTCATGTAAAGGTCAACAATCATGGAATGTCTCTGGTACAGTAGCTTTGAACTTAGCGAGATGTTGAACTCTGACTACAAAATCGAAAGGTGTCTTGAGAAGGTGTAGGGGGTATCAGCCCTACTCGTGTTACTTTTGCTCATTTTGAGTTTGCTTGGCTATTTATTGTAATTTCTGCTCGCTTTGAGTTTCTTCTATGTATTGATAGTGTTTTGTGGTAGTTTTACGCCTGGAAGATTATTTGACCTTATGATTATTAGTCTTTTTTCATGAGAAAAGAAATATTGTATATCTTTTCATTTTTTTTTCTATAAAAATCCATAATACGGCTTTGCTATTTGTATATTGGAGAACATTTTTCAACAATTTTTAATCCTGACGCAAACAGTATATTTTAATTTAATTTTATAGCTTCTGCATTTGACCTGATTAATTGACCTTAATATCCTTTCCAAAAGATTCTGTCTATACTCTTTGACAATCTGGATACATTTACACTCTTTTTATTTAGTTAAATTGTAAGAGCAGAAGTAGTTATAGTAGTATCCCCAAAAGTTTCAACTTATTACCCCCAGTCGTTCTCGGTATATTGCTGAGGGGTCTTATTGGCAACCATTGAACGCATTGCCCTTTGATTTACTTGGATGTGTTTGTAAAATGAATGGTCTCGAGAGTTGTGCTTCTTGCCCTTCAATCTCTTGTTACCCTTAAAAAGGGCTCCAGACACTCGTGCTTTAATTGGAATGCAAGGGGAGGACTTCGCCCTTCACATATCTAGTAAAAACATTTTAAACAAGTAAAAATAAAGTAAACATATTTTAAAAGTATTGTGTTTTGAATAAAGTGCAAATTATGTTCTGGTCTAAGGCATGGGGGCTGTCAGCTCTACTCATGTTAGTTTTTGCTCGTTTTGAGTTTGACTCGGTTACTCATTGTATGATTTAAATAAATAAAATACGTCTAAAATGTTTGAACTTCTTTAACTTTAACAAATTAAAAATTATTAAGACTTATGGAATGTATATCTATATATATATATATATATATATATATATATATATATATATATATATATATATATATATATATATATATATATATATATATATATATATATATATATATACTAGCTGTTGGGGTGGCGCTTCGCGCCACCCCAACACCTAGTTGGTGGGGGCGCTTCGCGCCCCCCCAAGCCCCCCCGCGCGCGTAAGTCGTTACGCGCCATAATAGTTACGCGCCATTGTAGTTGTGTCCCTATGTCCCACCTGTGAATATAGATATATATATATATATATATATATATATATATATATATATATATATATATATATATATATATATATATATATATATATATATGGTTTTAACTACGTAAAACTTGCGAATATACAACATTCTTTGCTGTCCCATTGTCTTTGCATATAAATAGATTGTCAGGTTTACCGACTCTTGAACATGCAACATATAATGGTCCATGGGAAAACAATCTGTATTCAGATCTATACCTCATGATTCTAATGATTGCCCTTGAGCTTTGTTGATGGTGATTGCTAATCGACCATTCCCTGTCCCGGTGTCCCGGTCGTCATTTATATCCCCCTGTTTCCCCCGGTGTCCCCGTTGTAGTTGTGTCCCTGTGTCCCGGTCGTCATTTATATTCCCTGTGTCCCGGTCGTCATTTGTATCCCGGTGTCCCGGTCTGTATATACATTCGTTTTTTGGTTTTGTTTTTCTCCTTTATTTTTTTCCTTTTTTTTTCTTTTTTAGTTTATTTAGATTTTTAGATTTTTTAGTTTTTTTATTAGTTTTTAGTTTTTTTTTCTTTTTAGTTTTTTTGTAGTTTTTACCTTCTTTTTAGTTTTGTTAGTTTTTTTTTTTTACTTATGTCCTGGTCGTCATTTATACTCCCTGTGTCCCGGTGCTTTGTTGATTGCTAATCGAACATTCCTTTTGTCCTGGTCGCTTTCTCTTTGAGTGTCGTCATTTATTTTTTTCTTTTTTAGTTCTTTTAGTTTTTACCTTTTTTAGTTTTTTTTTAGTTTTTTAGATGAAATTTTTTTTTAGTTTTTTCCTTTTTTTCTTTTTAGTTTTTTATTGGTTTTTACCTTTATTTTAGCTTATTTTTCAGTTTTTTCCTTTTTTTTAGTTTTTTTTTATTTTTTATTTTTTTTAGTTTTTTACCTTTTTTTAGTTTTTTTATTTTTTTTAGTTTTTTAGCTTTTTTACTTTTTTATTAGTTTATAGTTTTTTTTGTAGTTTTTGCCTTTTTTTCGTTTTTTCAGTTTTTTTTTTAGTTTTTTATTGGTTTTTACCTTTATTTTAGCTTATTTTTCAGTTTTTTCCTTTTTTTTAGTTTTTTTTAGTTTTTAGTTTTTTTTAGTTTTTTACCTTTTTTTAGTTTTTTTAGTTTTTTAGCTTTTTTATTTTTTTTTAGTTTTTTTTTGTAGTTTTTGCCTTTTTTTAGTTTTTTTAGTTTTTTAGCTTTTTTATTAGTTTTTAGTTTTTTTTTGTAGTTTTTGCCTTTTTTTAGTTTTTTTCTTTTTAGTTTTTTTGTAGTTTTTACTTTCTTTTTAGTTTTGTTAGTTTTTTTTTTTTACTTATGTCCTGGTCGTCATTTATACTCCGTGTCCCGGTGCTTTGTTGATTGCTAATCGAACATTCCTTTTGTCCTGGTCGCTTTCTCTTTGAGTGTCGTCATTTATTTTTTTCTTTTTTAGTTCTTTTAGTTTTTACCTTTTTTAGTTTTTTTTAGTTTTTTAGATGAAATTTTTTTTTAGTTTTTTCCTTTTTTTCTTTTTAGTTTTTTATTGGTTTTTACCTTTATTTTAGCTTATTTTTCAGTTTTTTCCTTTTTTTTAGTTTTTTTTTTATTTTTTATTTTTTTTAGTTTTTTACCTTTTTTTAGTTTTTTTAGTTTTTTTAGTTTTTTAGCTTTTTTACTTTTTTTATTAGTTTTTAGTTTTTTTTGTAGTTTTTGCCTTTTTTTAGTTTTTTCAGTTTTTTTTTAGTTTTTTATTGGTTTTTACCTTTATTTTAGCTTATTTTTCAGTTTTTTCCTTTTTTTTAGTTTTTTTTAGTTTTTAGTTTTTTTTGGTTTTTTACCTTTTTTTAGTTTTTTTAGTTTTTTAGCTTTTTTATTTTCTTTATTAGTTTTTAGTTTTTTAGCTTTTTTATTTTCTTTATTAGTTTTTAGTTTTTTTTGTAGTTTTTGCCTTTTTTTAGTTTTTTTAGTTTTTTAGCTTTTTTATTAGTTTTTAGTTTTTTTTTGTAGTTTTTGCCTTTTTTTAGTTTTTTTAGTTTTTTAGCTTTTTTATTTTTTTATTAGTTTTTAGTTTTTTTTGTAGTTTTTGCCTTTTTTTAGTTTTTTCAGTTTTGACGTCACCTGATCCAGTTTTTTCAGGTGACGTCACCTGATCCACAGATCCACACACAGACAACTTATTTATATATATATATATATATATATATATATATATATATATATATATATATATATATATATATATATATATATATATATATATATATATATATATATTTTTTTATATATATATATATATAATATATATTTTATAATATATATTAATTTATATAATATATATATATATATTTTTTTTCTCAGTTTATATATAAAACTATAAAACTAATAGTATAAATTAAATATATATATATATATATATATATATATATATATATATATATATATATATATATATATATATATATATATATATATATATATATATATATATATATATATATATATATATATATATATATATATGTGGACTGGGAGCGTGCGAGTGCGTCTCAGCTTGTGGCCTATGTTGTGGAGGTTAAGAGGCGTATCCCTGCTCTGGATATAACTACTATTTACCATTGTACTCTCCCTTACTATACTAATCCTTCTCATACTAATGGGTTCTTTATTATATACTGATTTTGATTCTTATTGTTAGTGCATGTCATACTCTACCTCTTCGTCCGGGTAGTACAAACAGGAAAAGGCTGGGGTTGAATGTTATTCCTGGTTGGAATACTCACGTTCGCCCTCATTATGTAGCTGCGACAAATGCCTTGCTTTTGTGGGCTGCTAATGGCAGACCTCTTGGAGGTGGGCTTGATTCTTCGAGGAGAATTCTTCACAGTAGGTTCCGGAGTGCCCTTCGGTGGTGTAAAAAGAATATGGAGAGTTTAAGGACTTCGGCTCTAGCCAGTAGTTTGGGTTCACTTAATTTTCGTGATTTTTTGGAAAAATGTTGCTAGTTCTAAGAGTGCTGGTCCCCAGAAAATGTTGAACAGAGCCGGTTCAGCGTCCGGTCCCAAAGACATTGCTGAGTTATGGAGGGGTCATTTAGTGCTGTTTTCTCGTCAGTGGCTTCGGATCCCAAAAGAGCAAGGGCAAGATCCCTTTCCGAACCTTGGACTGATCCTGTTATTCAGCTGATAACGGCAGAGTCTGTGGCGCGGTCGTTGTCTGGGCTTTCGGGCAGCAAGTCTGGTGGACTTGATGGAGTGACGGCAAATCACATTAAGCATGGTGCCCCATCCCTGATTTGTTTGTTGACACTGCTCTTCAATGATTTCCCTAACCACTGCTATGTCCCGATTCCCTTACTGAGGTTTGCCTGGTTCCTATTCCGAAGTCGAATGCCAGTGATATGGCATCGTTAAGCAATTACAGACCGATTGCTCTAGCGGCTGCCTTATTAAAACTTTTTGAAAAATACCTATACTCTTTGATATCACCCCATATTGATTCATCGCATTATCAATTTGGGTTCAAAGAAGGATCTTCGGCGGCTTTCGACCGAGTGAACCTTGAGAAGCTCCTTGACAAAATTGACACTAAAGGAGTTGACCGTCGTATCGTTGGAACTCTTCAATACTGGTTTGAAGTGTAGCGTTTCAAAATCAAATGGAGGGGTTATTTCAGTGAGTCTTTCCCTGTTTTAAATGGTGTGCGGCAAGGTGGGGTCATCTCGCCGTTGCTGGATAACCTTTATGTGGATGATCTTAACCTGCGTTTGGTACAAACTGAGTTTGGCTGTTTCATTGGTAGTGTTTGCATCAATAACCTGAGTTATGCTGATGACCTGGCTATTTTAGCTCCTACAGTGGCTGCACTTAACCATTTACTTTCAATATGTGATGAGTTTGCGTCAGCCAATGATAACATGTTCAACACGGCTAAGACCCGGTGTATGGCGTTTATTCCCCGGGGAACTCCTTTGAAACATATCCCTATGGCTTGGCTTTCTGGAGTGTCATTATCTTTTGTTGGATCCTACTAATATCTTGGATTCACGGTGGCTTTAACTCTGAGTTAGCTTCATGTTAAGGCACTTTCATGTTCGCTGTGCTGCAGGGCTAACTTACTCAATTGTAAGTTCGGGAGTTGCGACCCGTCTGTAAGATGCTTTCTTTTCAGAGCCTACTGCACTCCGTTGTACGGTCTAGCTTTTGTACTACCTCTGTCTGTTAGGTGTGAGAACTCTCTTCGGGTTCTTTATAACAATTCTTTACGGTGGCTTCTTAATCTTTCTTTGAATTGTAGTGCATCTGGAATGTTTGTTGCTGGTGGCCTCCCATCTTTTCCTGAGCTGCGTAGAAAATCTTCTCTTTCTATCCAGACAAGGATACTTGCTTGGGATAATCCCCTCGTTTTGGTGCTTTCTGAGCCGTTTCTTCGCCTCTCTCTGCCACTTTGGCTGACTTGGTCAAGTGTGATTTACACGCCAATTTGACATGTTTAAATGTACCATTGTTATTTGAATGAATTGTTTTTTTTTGTTTTTTTTTTATTATTGATTTATCTGTTTTGCTCTATTTCTTTTCTTTCTTTTTGTAAGTGTCCCTAGATGTTATAATATATGATAATATATATATATATATATATATATATATATATATATATATATATATATATATATATATATATATATATATATATATATATATATATATATATATATATATGTATATATATAAAGGCGTCGAATTGACCTTCCAGTGGCCCATTTTTGCGAAAGCTGGAATCGATCCCCGGGCTTTGTATTGCCAACCTGAGTATATTATCCATTGTGTTACTACAGGGTTGGTTGGTGACTAAATGAGATAAAGTTTAGCCTTTAAAAATTTAAACACTGAAAATTTTAGACATAATTAAAAATTTGACCGACCGATGGTAACCTATAGTGTGATAGACACGTGTTGGTAATTATATTTTAAAAATTGTTTCATGTCAAAATGACCGTGTGAGATTCGTAGATTTTGTTTTATTCTAATTTTCATTTCAGCATTTAATAATTTTTAATTTCAATTTTTTTTTAAATTTTGGTTAACATTGATTTCTGTTGAGTCAAAGGACATTTCTAACACGAGTGTTCAATAAATAAGATCGCATGACTGACGTTAATTAGTGATTCTTTTCTAGAGGGATCGCATGGCTGGGAGATGGTCCGTGGTCGTCCCAGATTAAAGAACTCTCCTCCAAAACTGCTATCGAAGGACCGTTCTGCATCACAGTCAGTTATAAACCTAGCAGCACCTAAACAAACAAAAAGCCTGCTTCAACGAGCTAAAACAGTTATTGCTCCATTGATATCATCAAAAGCAGTAAAAGCTTCTGAAAAATCACCTAAACTAGAAAGAACACCATCCAAAAAAAAATACGAAAAGGCTCCATCATTCCGTACGGAAACAACACCGCGGAAACGACCTTCTCCCGCATTGGAAGGGAGTAAAACTTTACCTAGACAAAAGAAGCCGTTAATTAAAGTGAGTCCAAGAATTTCAAGGAGGGAAATATCCAAACAGATACCTGTTTCAAGTAAGGAAGTTGATAAAAATGATTCCCTCGTGGTGACTCCTGCGGAAACCGTAGTTGTAACTAAGGAAGAAGATAAATTAAATAATGGTGCTTACATAGAAGAAGCAGATGAAGCTAGAATTGGAGCTAAAGAAGACGATAAAAGAGATCACGATGTAAAATTCACTTCCGAAAATGTTGTTCTGAAAAGTGATCTCGCTAGTAAAACTGTCGCATCAGATTCAATAAACAAGGCAAAAATTAATGTTGAATCTGCGAATTTAAGTAATAAAACATGTATTTTTACAATTACTAATTCGGAAGCTTTCAATTTTTCAAAACCAATTGGTGATATGCTCCTCTCTGAGTTACTGGCTATTGGTGACTCTCCTGATGTCTATCCTAATGATGCTTTAATAAAAGACGGGAAAGCAGAAGCCGATGAGAAGAAAGCTATGGAAGATATTTGTGTTTCTGGTACACTTACTCCGAGAGATGATGAGAGCTTGTTGGACGAGAAAGAAATGCTGGAACATGACGCTGCTTGGGAAAAAGCGCTTAGGGAAGAGGCATGTCTTCGGCAACAGATGATGGAAACGGAAGGAACAGATACTGACGTAATTTTTTTCTATTTCTTTTATTATTTTACTGTCTTCGTTTCTTATCTTATTATGTTTTTTTTGTCTTTTATTATCTTCTGATACTGATGTAGGTTTTTTTGTATTTCTTTTATTATCGTATTATCTTTTATTGTCTTCTTATATTTTATTACCTCCTTTTATTATTTTATTATCTATTGTTATCTTTTATTATCTTCTTATCTTCTGATAGTGATGCAAGTTTACTGATACTGATGTACCAATGATATAGATGGAACAGATACTGATTTTATTTTTCTTTTGCATTTCTTTCATTCACCAAGTTTCTTATTTTTTTATTATCCCCCCCCCCAACCTTGATTTAAAAAAATTAAATTCTAGCCCTCTCAGATATCCATGGATTGGCACCACTGTCCCGAAGTAGAGTTCCAAAACCAAATTCTTCGACAAAACGAATAATTATCCCTAAACAGTTATCACAGTAAAGTGGCTACAGGACTTTTCTCCTGTGAAGACAGATCGATGTTCCAGCCACTCTGTGATAATGATCTTTTGCTGAAAATGTCCCAAAACCAAGAGAAGCATGCCCTATTTTCAATATTGATTTGTCCCTGGTAGTTACCACAGTAAAGAGCCTCGTTCAATTTACTTTATTAGTTAACTAATAAGTAGATTTTGCCATTTTTTTTATTCTTAGTTTACTTTTAACGTTTTTTTTTTACGAATGGATTCTTGGTTAACTAAAAAATTGACTATGTAACTACTGTTAAGGATTCTTCATTGTTAGATATATTTCTTAGATGTTAGAATTCTTCGTCCTTAGATATAAGAATTGTTCGTTCTGTGATATCTACAAAAAATTTCTGGCAAGAAATTCGAACTTGACAGCTCATGCTTGCCTCGATGGTAAAAGCCTTGCATGGTAAAAGGAAACTCTAGCAAAAAATCATTATTCATCTAAGGTTTCCTAGACTGAACAATTCAGCTGTTAGTCAAAACCGATGAATCAGAGGCTGTATTTCTAATGCTGGACTTTACTTTTCTTCTTGTAAAAAGAAACAAGAGGTATAAAATTTCCACAAAATGGTTGATTTTTTGCTACCCTAGATGATATTAATACATATGTGGGTGTACATGGTTTTACTCTACTTTTTGGTTAATTTCAGACCGACACAGACGAGCTGTTTAATTCCGACGTGGGATCCTGTGGTGAAAGAACGGCAACACCTCCACCCCAACCTTTCATCGAAGGTATTATGCTTTTCTTGTAGTAAAATTAACATACAAAATTCAAATTATTTAGTATTAACTAATGCTTGCAAATAAATTTACTCCACAGAAGCTTGTCCCTGAATATGTTGCTAGTGAGGGGCTATCGTTAAACGTAAATAGTGACGAATACAACTCTGCCTTTCCATCATAAACATCAGCAACGAGAAGGTTTCCACACCACAGCAGAACTAAACTATCTGGTACATAGTTTTTGGAAACGGGTATTCCATTTCACTCATTAATAATACAATTAGCCGTAGACTGAAAAGAAAAAAATGTAAAATTAATGGTATTTTACCATGTGAGAATCCTGATAGGCCCTCAAATGTAGTCTACCTCCCATGCATCCCAAAAATCATTAAAAAAAAAATCTTAAAAAAGTTTGCACACAAAATAGTATTTACTAATAATTTCAAAATCAATTTCCTAAACTTTGGTAAAGGTAAAACCCCCGTTACTCGCCAAAGAAGGATTTATCAAATACCATGTTACTACGGAAAATACTATGTAGGTAGAACCAACCAGAATTACCAGAATTTAGAAAAAACGCCTACAACAGAATAAAGGTGATATCACCAAAGCTTTAAATTCTAGTAATGCTAATGTTTCTTTTGATTCTGCTTTAAGTAGCCATGTTTTTGATAACCCCAGCCACAAATTCTTTCTTGAAGAATCTGCCCTTAATAGCAATCACCTAGGCGTGCAACAAGCTATTTGAAAAGCAATTGAAATCAGACTCAAAATAAATAATAATATTTCCTTAAATAGGGGTTTGGGGAATATTCACTAAATGCTCAATACAAAAATTTAATTAAAAGTGATTTTACAAAATATATTAAAAAACCAGTAGACACTAAAGCAGAACCAGTAACGAAAAGACATTTGAGGCTAGCTGCCAAAAATGCAAGTTTAGCAGTGAAAGCGTGTTTTTAATTATTTTTCTTTCACTTTAATGAATTGCCTAATTTCACCTCACTCTATTTATCAGTCCTGGTTGAACTTCGCTGAAGTAAGGATGCTGGGACTGTAACACTACAAATTTCATTTTAGTGCTATTAGTCGTATATTATTTTAAGTCTTTTTTCTTTTATTTATTTATGTTTTGCTGAGGACGACCATTGGAGATAGGGTCGAGATATTCATTCAAATATAGAATTCCACTGTCTTGCGAGAATAATTCCCTATTGTTCTCCTTGTTGTTGATGTTTGCTATCGTTAAAATATAGCCCCTCGTATTGTATAGAATTTCTTAATTGTTTTACACAGTAAACGAATTTTAATTGGTAATTATCTTATTTCTGTAAGGTACATGTGTATTTCTTTCCCCTTTGGCAAATGGTGGCTTAAGGAGAGAAAACTTCCCAGAAGGAGCTGAGTGGATTAACAATAAAAGAAAGCTATAAACGCCATTTCAAACGTTACCTTTAACAGTAGTTCTTTTTTCGTACTTATATATTTAAAATCAGCATTAAAATGCGATTCTTATGATGTAGCTATTGGTATCAAAATTCCATTTTTTAGAGTTTTGGTTACTATTGAGCCGGGTCGCTCCTTACTGCAGTTCGTTACCACGAACTGTTTGACAAATATGTTTCAAGCCTGTTGCCCGCCCTTGCTGAAGGTCGAATTGAACCTCGAGCCCTTTGTTTTCAAACAGAAAATCCACTGTCCTACTAAAGGATTGAGGGTCGATTCGATACAAATTCAAAATATCTGTAAAGAACACACTCCCTTTTCTGTAAAATGCCAGCTTATTATATACATACATATCCTTTTAAAACGCTGAGAGAGAGCGATGAGCCTATCAAGCTCTTGAAGGATTTATAAAAGCTAAAAATCTTTATGAGGGCATTAAAAGAATAAAAAACGCTTTTTTTTTGTATTTTGGACGTTTTGTTTTCTATAGGCTAGGGACTCCAACTGCTATTTTTGCCAGAATAGTAACTTTGATTTGGGATACAGGACAAATTTTCAAGTTTATTATTGTCTTACAGAAAATGAAAATCAAGCACTGTTTGTGGAATATGATGTGAATTTATTTTAATTTCTTACTGCAGTGCAGCCATCAAAGCACTGCAGCCATTAAGATCCTACAGAGCCATTTATGGCGCATTGGACGTTGAATGTGCGTTTCAGTTGCCAAGTTGTTTTTTCATAATGTTTCAAGCCTGTTGCCTGACCTTGCTGAAGGTCGAATTGAAACTTGATCCGTTTGTTTTCAAACAGACCCATTGCTCCACTGTCCTACTAAAGGGCCCTACCATCTTTTTGAAAATTACTATTTGAAAGTGATTTTTCAATATTACTGTTTAAGAATTTAGTACCATTCCGTAAATAACCCACAAATTACGGTGAATCAAAAGAGGTACAATTGTTTAAGTAATTATCGAAAACGCAAAAGCAGTGAAATTATTGAAAAACGGGAATTCAGAAATTGGAAGATCAGCATAGTTTTCACGTTATTTTCTAATAAGTAAATGCATTTAGAAGTTCAACCATATTGAACTACTTAATAGTAAAAGCCCATTTTTTTTTACAGGAATGAGTTGGAGTGACGAAGTAGAGTTTTCCGAACGTGTAGGGGGTCTTCTTGCAAGGGCTCCTTTAGAAGTTCACGAGAAACTTTCTTCTCCATCAAGAAGACGTGTTGAATCACCTGACAAAGCTTTCAAGCAAATCGAAGAAAGACAAGCCAGAGCATCAAGACTTAGAAAACAGTTGTTTGAGGAGAGGGTCTCCAAAAGGAAGGAGCTACAAAAAAAGGTTAGATTATAGATGAGAATATTAGATACAGATCATAGGCTAGGAATGATCTTATACGCCTTTTTATGGCATATCTTTGGGACGAGGAAAACTAGAAAATAGGGACGGGGCTTAGCAAGCTGATATGTACATCCTGGGTGGTTAAATAATTCCTGAGACCACACTGGATAAGCATGGCAAACCCAGGAAAGGTAGGATAATGAATAGAAGCAAGGTCAACAAATAACAGCCAGTGAAATAAGAGAAGGCCTCACATTTTTCCTTTCATTTACTTATTCCCGAGGCCTTACATTTTTTGATTTTGTACTTCTAGATTTTTTTTAACTCCTGATGTTTCCTTCCTACATTTTGTCCTAAGAGGCTATTACTATATTTTTTGTCTTTTTTATATATAATTTGTCTTTTTTTTGGATTTGTAGAATTCGGTCCCATGTCCTCCGAAATAAATTCATCGTACGTGTCACGACTCTGCGCGTGCTCGGTGTTTTGCCGCACAAATTGTGTGTCCAGCGGTTTTTCTGTAATAATACTGACACTGGAGCCTAAAAGTGCGCAGAAGGAGCAGAAATGTGCCAAAACTTCCATTGAGCTGTAAAAAGCTTAGATCTGAAAAAGCTAATGCTGCTGCTACTATTAAAAACTCACCTCAGCACCTAGTATTCTCAGTAAAGCAATAGTGTAAATGTTCCTCAACTTCGCCAATATATTCAGAAGTTAAATGTTTGTCCCCTCCCCCTCCCCCCACGATGTTATAAAATCCTCTGAATCCTTTCTTATGGTCTCTTCCCAGTCCATTCGGGGATGACCCTTTTTTCGTCTTTCCCAAGATGAATGACCAAAAAGCACAATCTTCGGTAATATTCGTCCTTCGATTATAAAATCCCTATGTGAAAAACATAATCTTGGAGGAGCATTAAATCACATATAAAATTGGTGATTTTGTGAATACCATCTCGAAGTTGTCACGATGCAAATTAGACTAAATTTTTTATTAATAATGTAAAGAATCTTGCAAGACTAATTATTTGTTGACAAGGCCAAGACTATGAAAAAATTTTTCCAGAACTATATATAGCTGAGAACTATTTAAAACTGAACCTACCGTGGATGGTCCTTAACTGTTGGTGGCAAGCTTGAGGAATTTGCATACCACTGCGTAAATGATGCTTGAAGTTTCATGATAGCTTGGTAGGTATGTGTGCTTGCCCTCTTTGTTTTTTTGTTTTTTTTTTGGTTGGTGGACCATTTTCGAGTTGAAGTGGCGTGAATTTAAGGGATAGATTTTCTCTTGGGGATGGACCAGTGCTCCCAGGTATTTTGGTGTCTGCTTCGAAAGTATTTAAAAATTGTAGTATGTTTTTAAAAATCGTATTTTCAAATACAATTTAAATGTACATACAAGCCTATCAAAACCTTGATGAAAACATTTTAATTCATATAGCTTTATTTCTTGTATACATGCTATTATAAATAAGTCCCAATGTCTTGTAAGAATATTCGATCAGTGATTAGAACGCAGGCCATCTTTGTACAAACTTGTTTCATTGCCTTCTTTCTTTAGATTGACGAGGTACGGGACGCAAAAGATAAGCTAGCTGAGCAGAAGCGCAATCTTCTAGAGAGGAAAATGAAGCGTGCCGACGAAAAGCGACAGCACCATCTAGCAGACATTGTGAGAAAAGCGCATGACGAGGAACAAAAACTAAGAGAGCTTGCTTTTATCAACGAGTTAGAAGCACAGAACAAACGGATTGATTTCATTACCTCTTGTCAGGTAAAAAATAATAGTTATCCTACTTTAAGAATCACCATAGTGATTCAACTAAATATGTAGTGATTCTAGAAAACATATAGTGATTCTATTTCTCATAGGTTTTTCATTTTATTCACCATATTAAAGTAAAACCAAATTAGAAATAAAAGTTATCGAACCAGTCCTGATCATACCTCGAATTAAATTCAGTTAAACGCAAACCCAGTGGATTTCTGTTGAAATAAACTTGTAAATAAATGGTGCGGTTGGACAGAGCCTGAGTATAATGTTTACACGCTTAATAAACTCAAGAAAAATGGGATTGAAATCAGAAAAGTTTTTATTCAAGTAGATTTGTTGAAGCTAGTAAAACAGGTTTGACAATCTTTTTATTAATACCTTTATGGTGTGTCTGATTTAAATTGATCTTACTTAACCAAAACTTCATCCAACTTAACTAAACTTTTTGTACTGCCATCAATGTGAAAATAACTAAACTAGCCGTTAAATTTGCCATTCCAACTCTTCTAAACGGTAATCAGTTTTGAAGACTGCTTAATAGAAAGGTAACTTGTATATTTTCCTGCGGTGGATATAAATTGTATTATTTGTTTCATATTTTCGTTTTTTGTTGCTTTTTACCTTATTTTTTGTTTACCTTATTTTTACCTTTATTATTACTTTATTATGTTTTTTTACCTTTATTTTTACCTTATTAAAATTGAAGTTTTGTCTCAGTGCTTCTTATATGCTTCTGATACTTGATTGACTTCTAAAAGTTTCGATGAAAATTTTCCGTTGGGATATAGGACTATCCTCGGTCGTCAAGGACTGTGGTATATTAGCTTGGTGGGAGGGGGTAGGGGGGCGTATAACTATATGGAAGCTATATCAGCATTGTCATGCTATTGAGTCACCGAAAATAATGAGAAGCTTTTTGCTTTCTGGTTTGAAACGAATGTTGGAAGCATTAAATTGAACAGGTTTATTACATAACGGAGTTGGACATACCGGAGTTGTGTTTTTCTTTCTTAAGATTATTTTGTGGGTATAACTAATGATTGTTTTTGTTCTTTGCCTGAGAGTGTACAAAATTGACCAGGATTTTGCATTTTTTATTTAGTAGTTTATTTCATGTTTGAAACTGTAAATTTTAGAGCTTTTAGCATCTCAGTATTCATAAGTGACTACCAACAAGTCTAATGCCTGCGGCGGGTTGTCCAGACATTTATAGTATGGCCCCTCTATCATTGTTCCCACGGTGGCATTAAGTGTTAAAAATAAAATAACCGTATTTATAAACCTTATTCGTATTGTTGTTGAGGAGAGGCTACTTACCTTTAGATGGGGATCTCTCGGGACAGCTTCGTAGCTGTATATGGACATTGTATAAAATTCCTAGTCCGAATGTATCGTTGTTTTATCCTTGCAAAAAGAACAGCCTGTCTAAGAGTTCCAGGGCAGATTTTAAGTGGTGCCGAGAAAAATATATGTTTGTAACTAGTTTTTTTTATTACATTTGGGACGTAAAATGTACGAAAAAAATGTCATGGAGTTAGGCCATTTGCAGTAGGAAAAGCAGCAGATTCAATGGTGAAGCACCGTGAGCAAGAATCAAGTGAATAGCTGTAGTTAATCAAGAACAAGCATAGGTAAAAGTGGCAGACTCCAAAAAAATATAGGCAGCTCTTTCAACCCCCATGTCAGTTACTGCTATTCAGACCTCCAAAGTATTTGTGTCAAGGTCAACTCTAAACAGTTCTGCTCATTCATTTAGAAAAGAAAATTTGTCCCTAGTGTCATCAGATGATTAGTAAAACGTGGCCCGCTTCAGGCTAAATCTGACTCACTTTTCGTTTGAAATTAGAATTACCTAGCCTCAAAATAGAATAGCCTCAAAATAGAATTAATAGAGTTACCTTTGACAGAGTTCTAAATCTGGAGTTCTGGACAGGACACTCCACTCAGGATTCGGAATAATGACAATTGAAACTGGTAGTTGCAACTGCTACTGTAAACTAGGTACTGGTAGTTGGTACTGGTTGGTACGTGCTACTGGTAGTTGCAACTGCTACTGTAAACTAGGTACTTGTTGGTACGTGCTACTGGTAGTTGCAATTGCTACTCCGTGTGTCCTTGTAAGCAGCAGAGTTGTGTGATGCCCATCACACAATAAAAATGAAACCAATAATGAACTTATAAGTTACAAAAAATAAAACTACTATTCAACTCAAAGTCAAAACAAACAGAAATTACTAAATACTTGAACGAGGGAGTTGTCGGTCTTGTACCCCAATTATAATTTTTTTCAAACAGTTATTACAAGAGTTAAAACAGTAGAAGAGATAAAACAGTTCAATGAAACGGGTATTAGACTTAAAAAAAACAAAAACATAATGAACTTAGAATGTAACCAAAATAAAATATATAGTCTAGTGAAACTCAAAACGAAGAGAAATGACTAGATATATGAAGTGGGTAATTTTTCCATAGCGCGATTGTTGTACGCGCTTTACTGAAGGCAACATATATTTTAAGTAATTTGTCTTTTATTATTATAACATTGAATAATAAGCAGAGTAGAGAAAGCTCTCGAATTTGTTTCGATTACATTTTCTAATATCAATCTAGTTCCATCAGACTGATGTGCACTAAACTTCCATTAATATTTCTTGATTCTTTCATTAATTATTTAATGGAATTATATTTTTCTATTTTTTCCATTCTTCCATTCATTTTTCCATTTTTTCCATTCTCCCATTAATTATTTCTTCATTCCTAACATACTTCTTTAAAATGCATAAAAAGCCGATTAGATTGGTTATTGCAAACTTCACTGCTAAGAATAAAATAGTATTTCTTCAAAAAAATTTAACTATTCATTTTCTAAAGGTGATTTAGGCACCATTGCTCTATATCTTCAAAAGAAATAAAACTAAAAGAAAAATATTGACATAAAACTGTTTCTTTTAACTTGAATATTTCCTTTGATGTGGTCTTGATTGCTATTGGAATTTCAGTTTTTAATTATTATATTTTTAATTAAAAATTAAATATAAAATGAATTTAGTTTTAATTTGTTATAATATTAACCACAACGCAGCAAGGAAAAAATGACGTCCCAGGACGAATCAATTATTACCAAAAAAATTGTGTTGTTTTTCGCTTCTCTTTCGTTTAAAAAAACCTAAACTGTATTTCATTGAAAACAATAGGTATTGCGAACAGTTTAGTTTCTGTATGGCTATATCTAGGATTATCATTTTTTGATGGGTGTTTAAAATGTTTTTTTACAGAACATATCAAAATTTAATTATATGCATCATTTTATTTTATGAATAAAATCAAACCTTTGTTTGAGGAGATGGAGGGGTGGCTGAAACACGGTACCACCCGTCATTCCAGATGCATTGTTTTGGATGTTTTGTTCAAGGGGGCTTACAAAAATCTTAATAAAATGCATCAACATTAGTTTATTTTCATTTCTGTATCTTCTTACGAGTAGAATTTAATCTTCGGTTGGTTGGGGGGGGAGGGGGGGGGGAGAATGAGCTGCAGCCAGGTAATTACTCTACTCTGGATATGGTATTGAGTTTCTATTTGAAGAAAAGTCCATTTTTATTTTATTTTTTTAAATCGCTTAAATATATATTGCTTTCAATAAAGCATGTGTAACGATAGCGCTATGATTGGAATGTAAGGCGGAAAATTTCCCTCTTCATATATCTAGTAATTTCTGTTCATTTTGAGTTTGATTAGAATATCAATTTTATTTTTTATACATTCTAAGTCCATTATTGGTTTTATTTTCTTTTTATTAAGTCTGGTATCCGTTTTTGTTTACTCTTTTATCTCTTATACTTATAATAGTTAAAAAAAAAAATAATTATCATTGGGGTGCAAGACAGAAAACGTCCTCGTTCAATTATTTAGTAATTTCTGTTCATTTTGAGTTTGATTTGAATATTAGTTTTATTTTTTGTAACTTATAAGTCCATTATTGGTTTCATTTTTATTATGTTGTTTCTTTTGACTTTTAGTTTATTATTGATTATAATGTCAAATATTTTTTTACTCTGCTGAAGACATATTTTCGCTCTTTACTTTTGATAAGAAAAAATTGTTTTTTTTGTTTAATTTGTGTTTGTTTTTTGTTCGTTTTTGTAAAAAGGGATAAAAAAAAGAGAAATATATACGATAAATTGAAACTTTAAGTACTTCAATTAAATCTAATAATTAAATTAGCCATGGATTTTCAACTAGTGAAACAAAAGTTGTTTTTGCAATCATAATGAACATATTTATTTCTGAATTTTTCTAATACGGCCATATCTAAATTTTTTCAAGGTGGGGGGCATGACTGGTATGTGAAAGGGGGAATGCTTTGGATAACCGAAAATCCCGAAGGCCCTAATTGAATGAGTCCTGTTTCTTAAGGACCAAATTAAAAAGCTGAATGATAGTTTTGCATTGATTAAAGAACATTTGAAGAATTGTTTTTCTATCTTCGTTAAAATAAATAAGACAAAAGCTAACCCTTTCGTTTTTGAAGTTTTACGGATTCGCATAATTTGCCTGCAGAAGTGTTAAAAATTAAAAATATAAATATCTGATGTCGAAATTTCCCTGAAATCCCCCAAATTGTAAAAACTACCTGTTAATCAGTTATAGACAGTGCCAATTCAATGAACATTTTAAATTGAGAAGTATTTATACGGAGAAAACCAAATCAAGTTCTTTTCGTAACCTCGTTTTAAACTAAAGCACTTTGAATTTCATTGAACATTGAGCTGTCACTAAGAAATCTTTATCGGTTAATTTCAACTTGGATTTTTTTGGAAAACAGTCGAAATTTCTTTTTTTGCATTAAAAGAAGGTAAGTTTTTTATCTTAATTTATGTTTTACTACTGCCTAAGTATCCTTATAAGATTGGGATTAAAAGAACTTAGAACTAATTATTAGTTTCCATAATTAGCTAGGTGGTTAGCGATTGATTGCATAAATAGTTAGCAATTACTTTTCACTTTTTTTTTCACAGACCTATCTTAGATTGTTTTCATATTTGAAAACATCTTCTAAGTATTGAAGGCAGCTATTTAAAAATTCAAATTTTGGTTTTCTATACCACCGCTGATATCTATACCACCCAAGAAGTTTTTTGGTGTGTAGTGAAATATTTTATCAAAGTTCAAACCTTCAATCGTGAAAATAATAAGCGTAGCTTTATTTCTTAAGCTGACTAAAAATTAGCCTGTGCATCTATGGTGGCCTTGTTCCGCCCCCACTGCGCAGGACCATACAAACTAAATAACCCTTATCAACCCTGCCAAACTAGTTTCCAAAAATATATTTAACTCAGGGATGGAATCAACGAACTGCAAAATAGTCTATAAACTAATTAATCGAACTCGGAGTAAAAGATTAGGCTAAATGGAAAAACCAGAAATTCTATCAAGTTGACTTTTTGGAGGTGTTTTGCGGTTTTTTATAAAAAAATTCGGTACTTGTGTATAATATAATACACACTCGAGAACTTGTATCGCGAATATGAGACAATACCCGGTTTTCACGCTTTCTATAGCAGACAAAATTAGCTTTGACTTGGTGAAAAACTTCCTTACAGCTATATTTCAAATAAATATTTAGTCGTTATTTTGGTTAGGCTGGTTTAGGTTACGTATTTTATATAATGCGCTCTGGGTAGCCTAATTCTTTGTTGTAGTTTCATAATTTTGTTACTAAAGTATTATATTTTCGTCACATTTTGTTTTATTTCATTAGCATTCACCGAACTTAATTTTCGTCATATTTTGTTTTATTTCATTAGCATTCACGTAACTTCATTTCTCGAGTGCGTGTTATATAATACATAAGTACCAAAAATTCCCGATCAATCTTTTGACCGATCACATTAAGCTTATGAACTTCATATATTTGGAATTAACATAAAAAGTAAATTCTTTTGATGTATAAATTGTTATAATACTTCCTTCTTTTTAGACTTTGGGTTACAATCGGACTGAATTGCTCTTTACTTATAGTTCACTACCACTAATTGTTTCATAATAGTCATTACACATATCAGTAAAAGAAACCTCTTTGCCTACTTTTTACAAAGAAATGTTTATTTTGTTCCTTTTCTAAGACACGTGCAACAATCGGAGTCGTTACTTTTGTGATTTGAAAAACCACAGAAACGATAGATTTATTTTCAATTAAATTAAAGAAGGACTAGATGTCTCTTGTATTAGTCAAGGTATAAAGCTTAAAGATCGTTGTCAGCGCTTTACTTGTTTTCTTTGTTTTCGTGACAACAAAACAGAGCTTTTTTATAAGCCATCTAGACAGTCATTTATATCGTGAGCTTAAAATACAAACACTTCCTACAAGGTTGAACATCTAGAGATTCTAGCTTGTGTTTTACCCAATGGTATTGCCTAATATCGATAGAATACTGAAAAGCAAAGTACTTTGGTTTAGTTGCATGAGGGTTCAGTTATGCGAGGGCTCAGTTGCATGGTGGCTCAGTTACACGGTGGTTGAGTTGCACCGTTGTTCAATTGCACAGTCGTTCAGTTGCACGTGGGTTCACTTACACCGGGGTTCAGTTAAATGGGGTTCAGCTGCACAGTCGTTCAGTTGCACGTGGGTTCACTTACACCGGGGTTCAGTTAAATGGGGTTCAGCTGCACAGTCGTTCAGTTGCACGTGGGTTCACTTACACCGGGGTTTAGTTAAATGGGGTTCAGCTGCACAAGGGTTCAGTTACAGGGGTTTAGTTGCTTGATAATCAGTTACCCGGTGGTTCAGTTGCAATGGAACCAATTCTACCTATTTTGTAATTACCCCATTGAGGTCAGGAATTTCCTTTTTTATGGTTACTGCTCAAACGATTTTGGGTTTTATATTGTGCATTGTCACACTATTTATGGTTTGGGTAAACTTCAACTTGTGCACTCTGATGCCTGATGCCTAATGCCTCGTTATGTTGACGCTATTAAGCAGTATACTGATGTTCGTTCGCCAACGTTTAACCAGTTAGACATATCTACGCGCTCTTATTAGGTAATTTCAAAGACCACACTGCCTTTCAATGACGATAAATAACACTTTGAATAGGGATAAACCCTTTTATTAGACAGTGGAAAAAAAACAATCAAAAATATCTTGGATATTTCGATCATATGTAATGTGATTGTCATGATGCAGAAATACCACCATCAGAGTATTTCTGCCGATGACGATCACTGCATATGTGATCGAAATATACACTATGTAGATTTTTTATTCACTGTCTAATATAAGGATTTATTCCTTTTCGAACTGTTGTTTAGGCGCTTTTCATTGGGAGAGGGGTCTCAATTGGCATCAAATAATGAGCTTGTTAGGTCATTATGTTTCCCTCTTTTATGTCCCTCATTCGGCTAGGCTAGTTGTTGCTGTCTTAGCTATTTTTTCTTTATTTGTTGGTTATTTTCTTTTGGTATAAACATCTTTTGTAGTTTGATGGAACAAGACTGTTTTTTTTTTTTTTTTTTGAAAAATTCACTTTTAGTATTTCAAGTCTCTCATCTTTCCCTTCGGAGAAAATGTTTGTCCAGAAACAATTGTATTGAACCATTGAGGGGAGTAAATAGAGGAATTATTTATTCATGCGATTTGTTTTCAATTTTTCAAGCCGTATTCAAGGAGATTGGGCCAGAATTAATTACCATTTTTCACTTTGTGTGCTACAAAGCCATTGATTTTAATTCACAAAAATATTAGAGGGCGCGTTGGGTTTTTCGCTGTTTTCTTCTGTTTTATAAATGAAAATACCAAGAAGGGGTATTCTTTAAAATTTAGAGGACTCCCCCTCCCCCCTAATTGACGCCACTTTACTAGGTATAATTTTGGTTAAAACTGCCATAAAGAAATAACATTTACGAAATCAACCCTTTTTTGAGGTATCATAAATCCTTAGGAAAATATGCCAGTGACCAAGGGCACACTCTTACGTGGCCTTGGGTGTCATTCTTAGGCCGTTTGTTACACAGGCAAATTGTTTCTTACAAAAAAAAGAACAGAAGCAATTTTGCCTACATTTAAATTATGGGTGAACTTACATCTCAAAACGAATTGAAATTACCCTAAATATCAGTCGGGCTGCAACCCCCCCTCGCTACAATAAATCTTTTTTGCGTTTTTTTCTAAATCTATATATACTTTTACAAATATTGACATGACTTACCATACTGGACTTAAATCCCACCCGTCTTCGAAGGTTAATTTGGGGTCTCTTCTTTCGTCAGTCTATTGAGATAAATCATGTTTGAACTAATATATTAACTATCTGCTAGGCAGAGAGCAACGGTATGTTAAGCGACGAGAAATTAGACTTTGCATTGAGCTGTGCACGTGACCTTCAAGTGCTATCTTCGGGAGACGAGCGGTCTCTATATGTTTGGTATGTCCTAGCCTATTTTTATTCGTTAAAATTTTAAATGTTGCTGTTTACATTCAGAAATAAAACGACTTATGATTACTGAGTGACCCTTCAAAACTGAAATAAATTCTTTAAAAAACGATAAAAATAGTACTATATGATTGATGCCATTTATGTATTTAATCTAGAATGATGAGGAACGTCTCCATGTTCTACAAGAAGAGAGGCAAAGAAAGAATGAAGAGAAAGCAGCTAAGGACGCAGCTGTTGAAGAAAGGAAGAAAGCTCTTGAAGCAGAAAGAAAAGTAATATCCCACCCTTCACTTCTTATTTTATTTATTTTATTTTCTATTCTGTAAACTCTTGGAGCATATTACATGTTTAAACGAGCAATAATTGTCAATGTATTTACTTATAATTATTTATTGAAAACAGCTCTATATTTTTTTGGGGGGAAAATTGGTATCCTGGGATTTTCTGCCCTAAAAAACGGCCTACGTAGATCAAGAGTATGAGAAAATTAGTTAAAAGCCTTAATTTCGAATAAAAAAGATCATACGCGCCACCCCAACACCTAGTTGGTAGGGGCGCTTCGCCCCCACCAACTAGGGGTTGTCTCTGTGTCCCGGTCGTCATTTATATTCCCCGTGTCCCGGTCGTCATTTGTGTCCCGGTGTCCCAGTCTGTAATTTCTCCTTGAGTGTCCCGGTCGTCAATTATATTCCCTGTGTCCCGGTCGTCATTTGTGTCCCGGTCTGTATATACATTCGTTTTTGAATTGGTAAATATTGAAATAGATTTTTAGTTTTTTTCCTTTTTTCTTTTTAGTTTTTTTTTGGTTTTTACAATTTTTTTTAGCTTTTTTAGTTTTTTTTCTTTTTAGTTTTTTTTGTAGTATTTACCTTTTTTTAGTTTTTTTTTATTTTTATTTATATTTTTTTGTTTTCTTTTTCTCCTTTATTTTCCAGTATTTTCCTTTTTTAGTTTTTTTTTCTTTTCAGTTTTTAGTTTTTTTAGTTTTTCACCTTTTTTTATTTTTTTTAGTTTTTTAGCTTTTTTAGTTTTTTTATTAGTTTTTTTTTTGTAGATTTTACTTTTTTTTAAGTCAAGGTTCGAACCTGGAACCTCTTGAACCTAGAACCTGGAACATAACACCTTACCAAATCAGCTACATCGGCTTGAATACATTCGTTTTTGAATTGATATGATGAAATAATTCAGACGTTATGCGGACAAACACGACGTCACTCGACAGACAGACAAACAACTTATTTTTATATATATTCCCTGTGTCCTGGTGTCCCCGTCGTCATTTGTGTCCCGTTGTCCCGGTCTGTATATACATTCGTTTTTAAATTGGTATATGATGAAGTAAATTTTTAGTTTTTTTCCTTTTTCCTTTTTAGTTTTTTTTTTGGTTTTTACCTTTTTTTTTTAGCTTTTTTATTTTTTTTTATTTTTAGTTTTTAGTTTTTTTTAGTTTTTTACCTTTTTTTTAGTTTTTTTAGTTTTCTTTTATTAGTTTTTAGTTTTTTTTGTAGTTTTTACCTTTTTTTAAGCCAAGGTTCGAACCTGGAACCTCTTGAACCTAGAAACTGGAACATAACGCCTTACCAACTCAGCTACATCGGCTTGAATACATTCGTTTTTGGATTGGTATATGATGAAATAATTCAGCATTGATGACCTTATCCAAGTCAAAATCCCAAACCCAATCATCATCGCTATCATTTTCAGTTTTGATATGTTTTGACTCTCGCTGTCCAGGTGGATTGTCATCTAACTGCGCGGTTTTGCGTTCTTTAGCCGCAAGCCTGTTTTCTTACTGTTCTTGTGATTCCTCGGCACGCTTTCTTTTCTTACTTTCTCTATCAGCCACAAGCCTGTTTCCTTGCTGTTCTTGTGATTCCTCGGCACGCTTTCTTTTCTTACTTTCTGTATCAGCCGCAAGTTTTTTGGCATAGACTCTTTGAGCAGCTTCCTCGGCTGTTGCCATTGTAGGTTCTTCTGTCATTCACGATCTTCTTACAATTAAAAATTTGTCCTTGAACGATTTTCTTAAATACTTTTAATGACGTCATCGTCATAACAAACATGACGACAACTAACTTCATGACGACATGATGACAATATGTCACTTGACAGATGGACAGACAGACAGACAGACAGACAACTTATTTTTATAAATATAGATAACACAGGCAAAATTACATGGTAAAAGTGAGACAAGGTTATATGAAAGTATTCTTTCCAGCGGTCTATCACTTGGTCTTTTACAGTAACAAGTCTAACACTAAAATAAGCTTGCATAATTCAAGCATCCGCAGAAACGGGTAACAGACACAGAACTATATGGCTCGTATTTCAGTTTTGCGTGCATTTCCCTTAATTTTGGGTAGCTCCAACTTACCCCCCCCCCCCCTCCTAGGATTTTGACGAAGTTACGTCACTGCTTTCAATCTTCAGAACATTTGGAAACCATGCAAAGTAAAGTTTTCGAGCCTGAAACTTCTTAGCTGCTTTAATCTTTATTTTTGTTTTATTATTTATTTATTTATGATTCATTTACCTCAGAAGTTCCTTAAAACACTTTGGATGATTCAGAAAATAAAGTAGGTGAACAATATTGAATATTATTGGGCACATGTTAATGTATTGAATTACATCTTTAAACCTTGAACATAAATTTTATATATATTTAGAATTCTTTTTTGTGTCTATTTTAGTGTCTCATCTCTGATTTATGAAGGTGCTCAAAGTGTAATATAGTAAGAAATACCTTTGGATGAACCTGATCGTTTTTCAAATAATGCTGGTAAATCTGATCGGCCCTCCATGAAAAATTCCCTCCCGTCAAAAAGCCCCTCCATGGATAAATCCTCCCATGTAAGATGTTCCCTTTATGATAATTACTCACCCTTTAGGACCAGCTTTAAGATAATGATTCCAACTTAGTTCTTCTGAAACAACATCAAAATACGCTTTTTAAATGGAAAAATACTCCGTTTCTCCATCTACCCTTGACAATCTACAATGCTTCAAATAAATGCTTCAAATATTCCCAAAATTTTTCAGGGTTTCTCCATATTTTCACGAAGGAAAATTGGGATTCAGCTTAAAAAAAACTATTAGTTTTTGTTTCGTGTGAACGTTCGGTTATTTGCCAACGTTAAATTCCTAGGAGATTTTAGAGAAGTCAATTTTTTTTCAGGGAAATTAGGAGATTGTAGAAGTGCTGAAACAAAGAATGAAACATTACAAAGGAATAAGAGCGAAAACGCAATATCTTTAGTTTTATATTTATAGGCGAAACTTGTTGAGATTCAAGAACGACGTCGGAAAAAAGAGGAGAAAATAGACCGAGAAAACCAAGAGAAAGCGAAGTACAAAGAAGAATTGATAAGAGAAAAACAACGGTGGGTGTTTGAATAAATTTTATGTCAGGCAATGCCGCTTTTTGTAGGTTGGAGCTTGGGACCTCTACGGCAGGGCTTCTCTAATATAATGAATCCAATAAAGGGATTTTCTCTAAAATCTCTTGCTTTTTTTGGGGACGTCTTCCCCTTTTTTTGACAATTGGGCTAATTTTCTTACATTTTTTGTCTTTCTCTTTTTCTTTCCTTTTTTATGGCACTTGGTATCTATCAAGTTACATATAGCGATCGCAAATTCTTTCGGTCGGTCTTTTGGTCTGTCTGTCTGTCCTGGTTTTGCTACTTTAGACACTTCCAGGTAAGCTAGGACGATGGAATTTGGCAGGCGTATCAGGAACCAGACCTGATTAAATTAGAAATTGTCGTTTACTCCTGGTTTGACCATCTGGGGGGGGGGTGGCAGTGGGGGACCTTTAAATCGGAAAAATGAGAGATTTTGACTTACGAACGGATGATCGGATCTTAATGAAATTTGATATTTAGAAGGAACTCATGTCTCAGAGCTCTTATTTCAAATCCCGACTAGATATTTTGACATTGGGGGGGGGGGAGTTGGAGAGGAAAACCGGAAATCTTGGAAAACGCTTATAAATGTCGTAGAGACGTGATTGACCAAACGGACTGGATCCGCTCTCTTGTGGTGGAGTTAGGTGGTGGGGTTCAGTGCTTTGGCGAGTTTGGTGCTTCTGGACGTGCTAGGACAGTGAAAATTGGAAGGCCTATGAGGGAGCTGCACAAATTGACTTGATAAAGTCGTTTCCCCCATTTCGACCATTTGAGGGGCTGAAGGGAGAGGAGAAATTAGAAAAGTTGAGGTATTTTTAACTTACAAGTGGGTGATCGGATATTAATGAATTTTGATATTTAGAAGGACTCGTGACTCAGAGCTCTTATTTTAAATCCTGACCGGCATTAAGCGTCTGATTTTCCTTTTAAAGCAATCTATTGATTCTTAGAATTTTGCTAGAGCTCATACCATATGAGCTCTTGGCTCTTCCGACCTCGTCACAAGTGCCATATGAGATCTTAGCTCTCGTTCTGTTTTTAATCCCCACAGTTTCTTTGGGTGCTGTCTTTATATCAATATGATACTTGGTCAAGTTTTTTGGGAAGAAACGACAC
The DNA here is from genome assembly GCF_032884065.1 of Artemia franciscana. Classification (NCBI taxonomy): domain Eukaryota; kingdom Metazoa; phylum Arthropoda; class Branchiopoda; order Anostraca; family Artemiidae; genus Artemia; species Artemia franciscana. The sequence goes on along the minus strand of NC_088876.1, from coordinate 28,497,351 downwards.
TCTTATTTGGGGTAATGTCTATTAGTTCTAAGTTTGAACTTATTGTTCAGTGCAGTTTCTTTCATTGGTTTCATTTCTTCCTTTCTTGTCGTTTTGGTTTCATTTCTTCTTTTTTTAGTGTATTGATGATTACCTCTTATATGATTTAATCAGTTGTGCTGTTTCGACTAAAATGATTACTAAATCTGCAAAGATTATTGAATGGTATATTTCTTTTTTTTGCTGTTTGATTTCATTACTATCCCAGGGTGAACGTTGGCTGTGTATATGCGTTATAACGATGTAATTTTGTATCTTTCAAATAATACACAATAGTACACACAAATCTAAACATAATATGTTTAGTCATTGAAACAGACGTTAGCTTATTTAACGATACCATAAAAAAAAGACAAAAAAAAGGAAAAATTTAAAAGTAAAGAATTCAAGCGCCTGAAACAAAATGATAAGAGTTGAGTTTAGAGTTCATAGTGAGAATAGTGGTGCTATCAATTAGCAACAGCTGTGTGATCAGAAATACTAGTCTTTGTGCACATTTGAACAAATTCCAAAAAATCTAAAATTTTTGCAAAAAAATATGCTACCAAAATTTCCACTTTAAAAATCAGAGCCAAGATCCCATTTTTTCCTGTAAAAAAAGGGAAAATATTGCAGCTAAAAACTGCAGTAACAATTAGTGCAGATCTTCGCTAATGTAAAAGGAGTTTAAGGACCACGTCAAAAATTTCAACTGGCAATCCCCTGTATGCACTTAGATTGTTTGGGAATAGTGAAGAAGACGGCCCGAAAAAAATTGTGATCAGGAAAATATGCTACCTAAATTTTTGAAAGTCGAAAATTGCAGCCCAAGTTCCTGCAAGCTTTACTAAACAATAATACAGATGTTCACGGCTAGGTTGGTGCAAAAAAATGAAACCACTATACCGGACAAATTTGTTAAGGATCCCTTTTTTTGGCTTAATAAGTGAGTATCTATATGTTGTAGCCTGGCCTATCGTTTAGGGCCAAAGAAAAATCAAGCCATCCCTGAATGGAGAGAGAGGATGTCGTAAGGAAAAATTTAAGGGAAAGAGAACTTCTTGGGAGAGAGCGAAAAGGATGGATTTGAATAGTTTGGGATGTAGGAGGAGCGTGTGTAGCTGTGTTGGTCTCACGTGGCTTGGTGCTGTTATGAGTTGTGTGTAATAGTAGCAGTATATGCCTATTGCTTATCAACAGAGATAGAAAGAAGAGGAACTTGTTGCGTTTGTAACACTTTCCGAACACGTTTTTGGGTTTGTCAGAAGCATTGAGAACTCTTCAAAAAGAATTAAAATAAATAAAATGTGACAGACACATTCAGTTTTATAATCGAGATAAGAATCGATGACGAAACACTTTTCTATTTGCATTAACTTGGCTATACATCAAACCAATCTATTTTCGTAAATAAATAGTTAGTAATTCTAGTTTAGTACTGACCTGCCAATCAGCAGGTTAAGGTAAACAGGCTGTAGATTCATTCAAACAATCAGAGATTGTTTGACGATTTGAATCTGATTTACCGATAAAAATACCTTCAGATTTCAATTCATTTGGTTGGGAATATCTTTGAGGGTCCTACTGCTTTTACTGCAGAGATTTTGTCGGGTAAGATTTTGGTAGAGATTTTGTCGGATTTGACGAGCAACTAGGGCTTGGATGTCTCCAAGTTGATCCATGTGAATTAAGGTCAAAACAAGGCTGCTAAGTGTATGACGACAGCCCAAATGAGACAGAAAGCTAAACTGATGGACCTTCGCTGTACACTTTGAACGTAGCTCATCGATGATAATTAGCTCACAAAGCTTATAAAATACCTTCGCAATTTTAATTGGTTGAAAATTTTAGCATTCATATTGCTGCTTACCTTTATTTTGAATCGGTGTTGGCATCTCAACTAAAAGAAATGATGATACAACTCACAATTTGAGAATCATCTAGTACATAAGGACCTTATGTTCCGTAAACATCATGATATACATAGCATATAAAGATATAAGATTCGTAAACATATAAAGACACATGTTTAGCTCAAATACAATTTGAGTTTAACTTCTTATTTTCTAGCGGCTTTTCAATATCCAAAGCCCTTCTCATTGTAACGACTCTCCCCATAGAATTTGCGTGGGAAACGAAACCAAATAACTGCAAACACTAACTATCTTGCAATTGCGAACCAGGAGCCCAAAATTCATTGCCAGATGTCATGGGCTATATTATTTTCTCCCAGAGGCAAACTTGTTTCCTCTCTTAAGTTTTCAGCACTCTTTGGATGGTAACCCTCAAAATGTCTGGAGCTCATGCGCAGTGGCGCCCACCACAAGCACAGTGGGTAGGTGCCCAAACACCTCTCCAGTTAAGTCAAGTCAACCACAGCAGTAGCTGATTTTTAACATGACTGTTGTAGTAATTCTACTGTAGATAAGTCAATCACATCTAGAATAGACATATAACGTTCAAAAGAAGCATAAAACTGCATAGAATTAGAAAATGAACAACTTAAAAAAATAAAAAAACATAAGCAATTTAGCGATAATTGAGGCTTTTTTTTCGATTTGTTGTTTAAGCTAAGTTGATCTATTGTTTAGTAACTTTTGTTTAATCGGTTGCCATCACAGGGCTGCAAGCCCAGGAGGGCTGCAAAGCCCTCCAGGATTTTCTCGCAGCTGGTTGTATTTTTATTGTTGAATATTTTATAGTAATAATTTGAAATAAAAATAAATAGAAAAAATGATCTGATTTATGCAGGAATAATGTGAAAAAAAAATCCTCTTTTCCTTAGGCGGTCTAACAGTTTAAAACACAAACTTGAATATATGTCAAAAGGGGGCCATAACTACCAGATTTTTTAAAGTCTCTTTCTTCTCACTAGCCTACCAGGGGGATTTAATTTAACATTGATATGCTTAATCCCTCCTCAGAAGATTTTCTATAATTCAAATCGGCAGATATTTTGAGTTTCAACTCGCCCACAAATTGCTTGGATTTTCGATTGGCGTCTAGAATTCCTTGGCAACAGGTGAACTGAAACACCATCTTTCACGCTATCTCCAGAAATTTTTAATAAATAATTTCTTAATAATTTAATATTATTTTGATATTTTTCTATAGAGTATAAATAATCTGGAAAAATTTCCCATAAATTTTCATATGTTCCAAAAATCGTATTCTTAATTAATATTTCGATCCTTGTTGAATATCCCATGTTCATTACCTCTCCTTCTCATCGACACACATCAAACTGATCGCATATCAAACAGTTCTTGGTAACTCTAAAAACCGAATTTTGATACCAATAGTTATATCAAAAGAATCACATTTTAATGCTGATTTTAAATATATAAGTTTAAATTTAGTCTTACCCATCAAAAGTTACGAGCCTAAGAAAATTTACCTTATTTTAGAAAATAGGGGGAAATACCCCTTAAATGTCATAGAATCTTAATGAAAATCACACCATCTGATTCAGCGTATCAGAGAACCCTATAGTAGAAGTCTCAAGCTCCTATCTACAAAAACATGACATTTTGTATTTTTTGCCACAAGACAGATCACGGATGCGTGTTTATTTGTTTTTTTTTTTTTGCTTTTTAGTTTTTTACAGATTTAAAAAGTAGAGTTGAGAGAAAGAGTCAAACTTTAGCTTAAAGAGCTAGGCGTTGAGGAGGGAACAGCCCCTTACATATACGGAGTAATTTCTTGTTCGTTTTAAGTTTTAATGTCGCTCCTTACTTTCAGTTAAAAAAACTTCTTTTTTTATTTAATTAATTTAAGGTTGTATGCTTCGGACTAACGACGCTTCTTCGCTACTAAGGTCCTTGCGTCGGCACTACATTGTCTTGCTACAGCTGCAACCGATCTCAGGGTCCCGCAACACCAAGCTGGGGTCAAACCCGGTGCGCAACCACAGGACAATTTATGCCTCCAGCTTATCACATATATTTTCATGTAATTGTATTTTAATTTTAGGGATCGACAGGAAAGATTGTCAGCATTACAAGCAGCCCAACAGGCAACTGTTGAGGAACTGCAGAAAAAGATTCAGCTTAAACAGGAGGAATATGCGCGAAGACATGAGGAAAACATCGAAAACATCAAGCATCGTGCGAGTGAATTATCCGTTCCAAGGTTTCCTAGTACACCAGAGGAGGCACCTTATTCCACCCCTTTTGAAAAGAAGCGGTATTGCAGCCTATGCAAGGTCTTGGTAAGTTAGTTGTATCTTAATGCTGTACCATAATTGTTGTCTATGTGGTTCTTCTTGAGGCTCAATTGTTTGGTAAATTATGTTCTCCTATACTGTAGTTTGTCTTTGTTGTTTTAAATTACATGCTTAACTATTGAAAATTTCAAATTCTCGTTTTTTTTCTCTCATTAAAGGGTAACTGTTTGCATTACCGAAATCGGTACTTCAGACGTAATTAAGCTAATTAAATCTATGTATTTGCTTCATTACTTTAACTGAAAATACTTGATAAATTAAATGTGAAGGCTAATCATGTTCTAGCTAAAAAAAAAAATTACCACATTGATTTTCGTAGTTTTCTTCAAATGAATATTATACTGATATATTCAGTTTTAACGTTTACTCCACTGAATAAAAAACACATTTTTTGCATGTAATTAAATAATGATCAGTAGTGAAGAAAAGCCAAAATTACCAAAATACAAAAAATTGCCAAAGCTAGCACCCATTAGATTGGTGCTGCTTCTAACGTCAATCCTATGCTGTCAACTAGGATTCGATAGCCCTTTAGATTGTTTGCCCCCTCCCCGTCTGATTTTAAAGAATATTTTTTGGTATTTTCTTCGAAAAATTACATTTTGTATTTTCATGGAAGAAGATACTTAAAAATAAAACAAAATAGCCCTCCCTCAGATTAAAAAAAATATATAATTCTCGTGAATTGACGTCAGTGGCACTATCTAAATGAGATACCTAAGTGAATTTTTTATTTGATTGACGCTTAAGATGTGTATGGCATGTTCTCTTGTTTATACACTTGGAAGTGTGAACCCTTTATTGTAGAAATAACCTTTACAAATTTAGAAATACTGAGGGCCAGATAGTTTATTTGTAAAAAAGGCTGTGGCTAAAAGCTTTTCGGTCTTATTATAAGTTTAATATTTATCACAAAACAGCCAATCAGCTTTTCAAGAGGCGGGGTTATTTGCCTCTCCAAGGATTGCATCAGTCTAGATTCGTCACCTAGCTTTAGTTTACGCAATTTGACAGAGGGTGAGGCTATTATTCTCTTCAGAAATAAAGGATAATGTTGTTGGCTTACGAAAAGGCGTTACAAAAGTACACTACTTGAGAAAGTACTGGAAAAATTCCACATTTTTTATTATTATCTTTTTTTGGTGTGTGTGTGGGGGGGGGGGGTGACCCCCCCCCCCGAAAAAAACTGTCTGACGCGTAAAAAATAACAAACTCCATATACATAAATTTCCCCAGATTCCGTATTACAGGCGCAGTATAAAAACATTCCATGGTAGCAAGGGGGATGTGAGAGTAATATTTACCTCCCCCTCTCCATACCTCATTCTCTTTTGTTTATTGCCAAATGGAGAATTAGAAAATTTGGGCATGTGGAGGTTTAAGCCCACTCCGCCCGCCCCTGCACGAAAAATAACTGGGCCTCAATAAGAGCTGATGCAAAATTTAAGGATGTAAATACTAATAGTAATAAACTCTTGTATCTGAGAATGCCTAATTTCCTGATTTTGTAAAAATAGGCATTTGTACATTTTGGGCAAAATTAAGTATTATATCTTCGACCAAATGTAAAGAAAATGAAATCAAAAACATATATATATATATATATATATATATATATATATATATATATATATATATATATATATATATATATATATATATATACTATTATATATATTATTATTCTATTATTATTCTATTATATATTCTATTAAATATTATATTATATTCTATTATATTCTAGTTAGCTAGTTAGAACGGGATACAGATGTCAAATTCGATACGCGGGTCGATACGATTCGATACGATGTCAAGGACATACGATACGCGGGATTGAACCAAGAAATCCGAGTACCTAATTAGATTACCTAATCCTTTTAAGAAGGGAATTGTATCGTACTTTAGTCATAACAGGCTTTTTCTTCATCGAAGATAGTTCTTTTGGATCTTTTTTGAATGCTTTCCTCCTTGCTAATTTTGTTCTGTGAAGGGCCAGGATGCTACACAGGCCGGCATATCCCTGTATTAGGCGTAATTAAAAGGGAGAAAATGATCAAATATTGTGATTTGAGACATTTAAACTTTTGACGGAATTCAACGAGGGAAATCCAACGTAAAATACTAGGAATAGTACCAATATTATAGATAATAATATAAACCTTATATATAATAATAATATAAATATTATAAAAAGGGATTGAAATAATACAAGATATCATGTAAATAATAGATTTGACAAAAAGTAAAAAATTTAAGAAAAACTTAGTTTAAAGATAATCAAGAAGACGAGGGTAAGTACAGCTAGTGGAAGAAAAACAAACCGAAAAGACAAAAGCAGATATTCCGCAGGGACCTTCTCTGCCAAGCCCTCCTTAGTGTTCAAGAAAAAAATAACTTTTTGAAGCGAACCCTAACAGAGTAGAAGAAACACTGAATCAAACAAACAAAAAATTAAGTCAGAGTAAATGAAAGAATACTTACAAATGTGTCTGGGCGAGATTTCTCTACTTAATGATTAACTTAGCTCGTTTAGTGACCCGAATTTTATTAATACAGTTAAATCATACTAATAATAGTATGGTTAAATTATCTTCGTTTATAACAAGGAAAAATATTATTTGATTCTCCTAATATTAAGTTTTATATTTAATTTATAATATATATTATAATTATATTTTATATTTATAAGTTTTATATTATATTTAATTCGGTTTGTAGGGACCACCATTCTTGTCGAACCACCCTCCTTTGAAAATAGGGGGTGGTCTTCTCCGTGCCAACCGAGCTCTAAAGATCCGCTCACAAAATTATGTAGCTTTGAATAATAGTACGGTTAAATTATCTTCGTTTATAACAAGGAAAAATATTATTTGATTCTCCTAATATTAAGTTTTATATTTAATTTATTATATATATTATAATTATATTTTATATTTATAAGTTTTATATTATATTTAATTCGGTTTGTAGGGACCACCATTCTTGTCGAACCACCCTCCTTTGAAAATAGGGGGTGGTCTTCTCCGTGCCAACCGAGCTCTAAAGATCCGCTCACAAAATTATGTAGCTTTTGAATTAAATTATGTTAAAAATATATTCTTTTGTTATGGTTAGCCTACCCCATTAAACTTATTTTGAATATTATTGACAGCATTTTTTTTTTTTTTTTTTTTTTTTTTTTTTTTTAGCACTAAAGACGGCTTGACCTAGTCCATAGTAAAAGTAATTTACCACTCTTTAATTGCTTCGTGTTTGAATTACTGCTCAATTGTTTATCTTAATACCTTTTGGATTTAAAACAATTACAGGTACTACAAAATAGGGCAGTAAGAATACTTGGAAATTTTTTAACAATCATCAAAACTTACAAATACATCTGAAACAAAAACGATGTTCTTTTCCCTAAATTTTTCGGATTTAAAACGTATAAATAATGTGAATATTTCCTTACGGCATTTTGAAATTCAAAATCCTAATAGTTATTTCTATAATACACCTCTGTTGATTTTGCCCCCTCGTTCGGTTATCGGTGGGCGGAATTATGCCGAATTCTTTTTGCAAGATCCTAAACTCAACGTTTTTACTTAGGTACCTAATGTCCTTCATTATAAATAAATATAAGCTGATTGATAAAACTCAGATTGATCAATCACAAAAATCTTAGCTGCATTAAAGAAGATATTATTAAAGGTTGTTTTTTAATGTTTGTTTATTTACCTTCAATGATGGAATAAAAAAAAAATTATGTGTTTTGTTTTCATCTTCACGATGGGATGGCCTCCCATGCCCCTCCTGCCCTTTTCTTTTCTCCCTTCCTTGTTTTCTAGGTTTTTATATTTTTTGTGTTTTTTTTTGTTCATTAAGCTAATTTTGCTATTATTACCATTATTGTCACGAGATGGTTTTGTTTGTATATATCCTATTATTTACCCATCCAACCTTACGAGCTCTGCTCTCTGTTGGGGGTTAATGTTTTTTGTATTTTGAAGTATATTAAATAAAATATCTATCTATCTATCTATCTATCTATCTATCTGTATTCAATATTTAATAATTTGTATATAAACTTGTATTTTTTTTTATTACTAAATTCGTGGCTCTAGATATAGATCTGGTTGTATTAATGATCAAAAATAGAATTTAAATGATCAGATGATCAGGTGTTTGTTATGTTCCTACTACATTAATGAGCAGGGACGATGTCTGAATGATCAGATGACTAAACATAGACATCAGGTAAGGATCAGACCTGGATCATGACAAATATTAATGATTTGACGTAGTTCCTCTTTCATTTTAGATAATTTCTGAGCTTCAGCTTAATAGTCACATCAGGGGGAGAAACCACCATGAAGCTTTTAAAAATTCCACAGACTTTTGCGGTGAAGATATTGACTATGCCAGCTGCATCACGGAAGCGCCAAAGGAGATAGAAGACCAAGCCGAAAAGGCTTCGAAAGAGCAGAAGAAAGTCTATGCCAAGCGGTTGAAACGAATAAAAAATCGTATGCTTCAAAGGTACTTACCTTTCTTTTTCTTCTTCTTCTACAGTTTTCTTCACCTGGTTAATTTAATTTTAGCTATCTATTAATTTTGACATTTCAAAAGTATCTGGGATTTTTTTTTTCCAATGGGGAATAGTATTTTGGCTATCGCCCATAAAATCGGTTAGGCAAATTAGGAGTAGAATTGTTATTTAGAGTAAGAGTAATATTTAGAGTAAATTAGGAGTAAGCGGTTGAAACGAAAAGGTGGTTACCTTTCTTTTTCTTCTTATAGTTTTCTTCACCTGTCACACCTGGTTAATTAGCAGCTTTACCCATATTTAAGTTTTAGATATCTTTTAATTTAGACATTTCAAAAGTATCTGGGATTTCTTTCCCAATGGGGGATAGGATTTGGGCTATCCCCATAAAATCGGTTATGCAAATTAGGAGTAGAATTGTTTCTCTTTAAAATGGGGGCAGCGGGGGGGGGGGACTGAAGTTTCATCATTTGTTCCGTTTCGTCAAAAAATAAAACGACTGATAATAGTCTTTTTCCATTCGTTTTCAAATAATATCATCGCTAACTCGTTTCAAGATTCTATTTAACGGATCCGATAGTTTTAAATTGGTTTCTAGTAGAGTCATATCATGTTTTTTTTTTTGGGGGGGGGGGGAAATAGCTCTATTTGGAAGAACTTGGGGAGCTCGTGACACATTATAGCTTCCTTTTGTGTCAGAAAATAGAACGATTTTATCAATTTATGAATTTGTTATGAAGGGCTTTTTTGTATTCATCAGTCAATCTTTTGTTGCAGTAACTGCCATGTAAATGCCGAATTGCTGAAGTAACTGAGTTGCTTTTGTGCTGCTGAGAGAAGCTAATCATTGCTTTTATATTCTAATTCCATTGTTTTTAATATGGAGTAGAAATTGCATATGTGAGTGTGAAAATTTATCCACTTTTGATTTTATCCATATTTTTTTAATTTTTGATTTCATCCACGTCAAATTTATCCATGTTTTCTTTCATTTTTTTTTTCATCTTTGCTTCATTTTTTTAAGTCGTTTAGATTCTTTGCCCTTTTCAACGCCTAAAACCCCCTTTTGTGCACATGCGAAATATTTTTTCATTTTCTTCGTTTTCTTCGATTCATCTTCTTCTTCGTCGATTGTTCATCTTCTTCTTTTTATTTTCACAGGCTATAGACCCGCTGTTCTTAAAGGTTTACAACACAAAATCAGTTCAGTTGCTTTTGTATTGTCGAGAGAAGTTGTTCATTGCTTTTTATTCTAATTTTAATGCTTTTACATGGAATAGTAATTGTATACGTTGATTTGATTTTTTTTTATCCTCGTTTGATTTAGTTTTCTTTCATTTTTCATCTTTCCTTCATTTTTGGATTTATATACATTCTTTTCCTTTTCAATTGTGAATATCACAATTTGTGCACAGCCGAAATATTTGTTTATCTTCTTCTTCTTAGATTTATCTTCTTCTTTGTCGATTGTTTATCTTCTTCTTTTTATTTTCACAGGCTATAGGCCTGTTGTTCTAAAGGTTTACCATACAAAAGTAGCTCAGTTGCTTTTGTATTGTTGAGAGAAGTTGTTCATTGCTTTTATATTCTAATTTTAATGCTTTTCCATGAAATAGTAATTGTATACGTTGGTTAGATCTTTTTCTTTTTATCCTCTTTTGATTTAGTTTTCTTTGATCTTTTCACTTTCCTTAATTTTCTTTATTCAAATAAATTCTATCCCCTTTTCAACTCGGAAGGCCACTGTTTGTGCACTGGCGAGATGTTTGTTTATCCTCTTCTTCTTCGATTTGTCTTCTTTTTCGTTGATTATCCATCTTCTTTTTCTTCTTATAGGCCATAGACTCGTTGTTCTAAAGGTTTTCCACACAAAAGTAGCTCAGTTGCTTTTGTATTGTTGAGAGAAGTTGTTCATTGCTTTTGTATTCTAATTTTAATGCTTTTCCATGAAATAGTAATTGTATACGTTGGTTTGATCTTTTTTCTTTTTATCCTCTTTTAATTTAGTTTTCTTTGATCTTTTCACTTTCCTTAATTTTCTTTATTCAAATAAATTCTATCCCCTTTTCAGCTCGGAAGGCCACTGTTTGTGCACTGGCGAGATGTTTGTTTATCTTCTTTTTCTTCGATTTGTCTTTTTCGTCGATTATCCATCTTCTTTTTCTTCTTATAGGCCATAGACCCGTTGTTCTAAAGGCTTACAACGCAAGAGCAACTGAGTTGCTTTTGTGTTGTTGAGAGAAGTTCTTAATTGCTTTTGTATTCTAATTTCATTTCTTTTTCATCGAATAGTAATTGTATCCGTTGGTTTAATTTTTTGTTTTTTATCCTCTTTTAATTTTTGTTATCTTTCTGTTTTTGATCATTCCTTCATTTTCAATTTATACAAATTATTTCCTCTTTTCAACATTGAAGACCGATTTTTGTTCACATGCGAAATATTCTTTTTATTGTTTGTCTTCTTCTTCTTCTTCTTCTTCCTACAGGATATAGACTCATTGTTAAAAATATACTTGTATGGTTTTAATAAAAGTCGCTTTATCTCTTATCGTATCTACACATAAAGGGAGAATTCCGAAACTGACAGTTTAGGGAATTGCTAAATAATTTGAATAGTGGAAGACGAATCTGAATGGAAGGAATTGCCTTTTTTTATTGACGCCGAAACAGTCGTATACTGGAATAAGGGTGCCACCCTTCCATGACTACATGTCACTTGCTCCTCATCTGTATTTTTTTGTAGAGAAAATATAGCTCTTTATATAGTTTGAAGGTTCTCATTTTTTTTTTGCTGGGGAGGGTGAGGCTCCTGCCTCCTTACAGTGGCGGATCCAGCGGGAGGGGTACCCCCCTGACGTAGTGGTTGATTTGTTGTTGGGACTGCTTGCTCTGATTTGGGAGGAAAACCATTTTTTTTTATTGGTTTTTAATAGTTGAGTTTTTAATAAGTTTTTAATTAGTACGGATGTTTCTCTTTGCAAACAAGTTTGAAACACGATTTCTGTTACTCTCTTTGGTCACTGTTAGATTTTACTAATGACGCATACCGCCAAAAAGTATATAATTAAATTTAGGTTTATCAAGGGAATCTGTCCGTATTACCATAAAAGCCAACTGGGAGGCGAAAATGTTCATTTTGTAATTACAAGGAGGGGACATTTTAAATAATAACTTATTTAGGCTGTCGAAATGATGTTTTAGGATTGTGCTGTCACAACGGGTCTGGAAAGCAAAATATTTACTTCTTTTTACTGTCAAAAATTTGTTTTCGAGTCTTGCTATGGCACTGAGCCAAAGAAATTGATATCATTACTTTTTTTTTAGCTGTCTGCTTTGGTTTTTTGGTTTTGCCTTTTTGCAAGGTTTTTACAGTATTGTTGTTTTAGGGAATATGTCTAATAAAAAATAAATGTATGAGAAGTGCAAAAACTATTATTTTAAGTTTAGGATTTTGGTGAGCAAATGATGGCCACTTTACTGCCTATTTTCGTGTAATTATAGCTTTGCATTATATGACATATCACCTCTGCTTATCCTGAAGCAATGAAGTAAAGGCCAGACTCTTTAGAATTTTAATAAAGGTTCGTATAAGTATATACTTAAAACTAAATATATGAGTCGAAATGCTCCTTCAATGGTCGGAGTAATCATTTAAGAAGAACAGATATTCGAAAAATTGTCTATAAAAAAAAATAATTATGTGTTTATTCTTTTTTATCTAGCTGGTATATATGCATCTCTGAATTATCAGTTTGAAGCAGTGGAATGGCATAAATTTTTTTTCAAGCATTTACTAATAAAACGTTGATAAAAACTGGAAATTCAGACAACTTGAGTTAACCACGGAAATGAAATGCAACTAAAATATTACTCCAGAATTTCTCACCTTTCCAATACCAAACAGTCACAAAATATAGTTATGTTTAAGAAAGGGGTTGCATGTATTCATCCATAAAATTGTCTAAACTGCTATATATACCGCTGAGGATTTTTATGCTTATTTTGATGCATGCCATCCAATCGTATTTTCAAGATTAGTTGTTTATAAATCAAAATTTTTATCGGACAATTCTTTTGCTTAATGCTAAATCTGAGTTAAATTTAAAATTTCATTTTTGGGCTCAACAGACATATTGATATTTAAACTTTGAATTGAATATCTGAAAATGTCAAGATTAAAAAAATAATTGAAATATACCACAGCTTGAAAAGCTGAGAATTTAAATCACCAATCTACACCTATAAAATACAAAATAAACACATGATTATTTGTTTTTTAAGGAGTATTTCGACTCATATACTTAGTTTGAAGCATATGTCTACATGCATCTTTATTAGAGTTAATGTTTTTTTGACGAATTTGGTCTTTAATCGAATATCTTAGGGTGAATAGAAGAGGAAATACTAACGAAAAGCTCTAAACTGAAAGGACTCTAGACTGACAGGACTAGCCATTATAAGCGTTCACCGAAATATTGAGTTAGACATAGATCGTGAGTAAATAGGTATGGCGGGAGTGGAATTACAGAACTAGACTTTTTCTAATAAAATTGTGAATTCTGTAATTTAAGCGAAATGTGTCGAACTTTAAAAGGTTGAAAGATACGTTGTAATGAAAAGTCAAATTCTGATTTGTTGATATTTCGTCAAAGTTGACACTATTTAATAAAACACTATTTTTAAAAAGAAATAGTGATTAGTTAATGCTTTATTGCTTATAGTTAAAACTCTCGTTTTAAATGTCTTCTGTGCATTTCTATCTCTTCGTTCTGTTTTTCTTGTTACACCCCTATAAAAAATAGTATTTAGTGTTTAATATATCTTTTACGAATATACATGTTGTATCTTTATCCTTATTTCCTACTCTTCATTACTATCATAGTTAATGAACGATACCACAAAGTTAGGCGACATGCTAAATGGTTTGACCCATACAAATTGTCACAAAGAGTACAATTTTACAAAGAGTTCAAGACCATTATTATTATTTTTTTTATACAATAAAAAGCTTAACTCACTCGCTATAGCGGTCAGAAGTAGAAAGGAAAAAAATTACTCAGAAAATATTAAATTTCATTTTTTTATAGATGGTAATTTTTTTTTTTTTTAGATTTTGGGCTGGTTTTTATAACTTACTATTTTTGTTTCAATATTTTTATACCATTTTAATTTCAACAGGTTTATTAGAACTTTAACCCTCACCAGATTTTAGATTAAGTGTACGACCATTTCCACTACCTACCTAAGATACATAATTGTCGAGATTCCCATTAAATTGCGGGTATTTCTTTGTCCGCATGTTTATCGAAGCAACGTATTATGCACCTCCCTCCCCTAAAGAAAATCCTGGGTTACCCCCGCCTTCTCAACGCATATGTATGCCTTTAAAACTATTTCTAAATTCTTTTTTAGCCTCCGAAGTAAAAATTAAAGTATTGCGTGGTTTCTTGTACCTTCAAATATACTTTATAATAGGATTGTTTAAGTAGCTTAAAGCCATATTTTTGATATTCTAACTCAGTCGTAGTTTTTGTTTATTTTAGTTCTTTTTATGACACATTATGCGTTATTATGGGGATTTGACCAATGAATACAACTGAAACCAGCTTTTTGTAGTCTCTCTCCATTAGCACAGACCTTCAGCTGTCGTAAACTATGCTCCATAGTTCGGGTCTTCGGACGGAACGAACGGGATCAGACCTTCGGCCCTTAAAAAAGTTGCATCACACTTGTGTTAGCATGACGTCTAAATAGTCATTTGACTTCATTATTTTACGTCATGACGTCTATCATTTCGCCTAAATAGTGCTCGGGTCTTCGCCTCTCGTATACTTTTCGTTTTCTAATAGTATTGTCCTCTTTATTTAACCTTATTGTTTTTTCTGTTTTTTTTTTTTACTCTGGGAGAGTTACTGACCTCTTTCTAGATTTTTGGCCTGTATTTCTCAGACTGTTTCCCTGAAGTATAGGTTTTCTAAATCCTATAAATTATCATGGTCACAAAGACAAACACTCCCTAATAATTATTATTATAATGACGAGCCAATATCTGATTTTCTTAAACATTCGTCAAAGTTTTAATCGAATCCATGCCGTTCTAGCCGAGCGTTAAGCACGCTAGACTTGAAATCCTTTGTCCGTAAGGACAGGGGTTTGAGTCCTGTTGTCGCTGGGTATTTGGTTTGGAACGGGGATCTGTGGCGTGACTTTTCAAGTTCAGCCAGAGTAGCGGTAAACCGGATTTTTAAATGTACTCGATAAGAATTTAGGAATTAAAAAAGAGAGAGAAAAAAAACAGCATAGTTTACTCGATAACTGCAGTTTATCAGTACCTTAAGTGTATATTTTTGTCTTGTCATTTGAGTTGAGTGACACATTTTTTTATAATTAACGAACCAAAATGTTTCAGTCGTAAAAATGGGGACCCTAGGATTGTCATAGTTGAGTTTTCAGTTGATTTTCATCCTTATTTCAGGAGTGGAATACGATCTGACAGAAGCAGCTTATCAGAGAATCTCAAAAAGTCAAGGCTGAACAAACTTATATGCAGTATTGATAAAGCGATTTCTCGGCAAACGCCTGGACAGTGGGATTTATGTGCTACAATACAGGTTGAGCGATCTGCTGATGAAATAACAAAAATTTTTACCAAAGAGGTACAGTATTGTACCAAAGAGGTACCTAAGATGCACTAATTTTACCAAAGAGGTGGTTTTCCCCCAGTAGCACAGAGGCACTGGGAAGACACTAGGCTTTTAATATAGCACTTGAACGTGTTAGAACTGGATATTTAGATGATTGAGTTTGTGATAAGAAAAATAATGGTTAATACCTAATTTGTTGCAACCTGTAAAGTTACAGGCTA
The DNA here is from genome assembly GCF_032884065.1 of Artemia franciscana. Taxonomy (NCBI): domain Eukaryota; kingdom Metazoa; phylum Arthropoda; class Branchiopoda; order Anostraca; family Artemiidae; genus Artemia; species Artemia franciscana. The sequence goes on along the minus strand of NC_088876.1, from coordinate 28,481,718 downwards.
CAGCTCCTTACGATTGCCGGATATGTTTTTAACTCATCGTATTTAATATGAGCCTAATATTAAATAAATACTATGAATAATATTTAATAATATTAAATAAATACTATGAATAATATTTAATAATATTAAATATTATGAATATGAGCTTTTAGAAAATTGGCTGGGGATAGGATATACTTACTTTGTAAAAATAAGAAACTTAATATGTCGACATCTGACAATAGTTTGTCGATTAATAGTTTGATACAATAATTTGTCCGGACTGAATCCAAAGATAGTTAACTTGGGTCCAAATGAATTCGATCAGGCTGCTTGTCTCCTGGTTATGAGGTGCTTGCAGTTATTGGTCGAATTCCTCCGTCTCTAAGCGTCGATGGGAAGTCCGTGTTGTGAACCTCAATGTTGTAGTCTGGTGGGCTTTTTGACGAGCTACACGCCTGACGTGGTCGAAAACTAACGTACACACGGTGCCGTGAGCCTGGGGAGCTTACGGTTGCATAAACTCTCCCCCTACCATCTGGATAAAATCATGAATAGTCTTCATTAGTGTATCTTCAACTACGGCGTCTCTGGCTTTAAGTGACCCGCCTTGACAAAATTCAAGACCGTATTACTGAATTGACCATTACTGGTCCATGACCGTAGATTTAAGTGCCCCGCATTGACGTAATTCAAGACGTACTTCATGTCGCCTTAGCAATTAGTCGAAAGATGAACTGAGAAAGCGCATCAAACAGAAAAGAAAGAAAAGCGTCAGAAAAGAACATTCCTGTCACTGGGGAGAAGCCGCCCATAAAATGGAATACGCAGCCCGAAATCGTGATTCTAGACGCACATATCAAATTCTTAAAGAAGCCAGTGGAAAGTGATTCCTCTGTGCCTGATTTTATCAAAGAAAGTCAAGAAAGTCAAGGCAATTTCAAATGCACTTTAGAGAACTTCTAAAACCCAAGGTAATTGTGACTATAGATGTGGATAATACACCAACCTTGGTCTCGAAGAAACCGTACAATATAAACGCTTCCCCGCCAGACCTTTACGAAATTATTAATGCCAACCGAAATCTCAGACGATACAAGTCTCCCTGGTGAGGGCGGTATTCCGCCTGAGATTTAAAAAGCCCTTTTCCACCTGGTTATAAACTAGCTTCTGCCGTTATTTACGCTAATATGGAATATCAAGAATTTCCCAAATTTTAAGAAAAAGGCGAAGAGACAGAGTGTGCTAATTATAGAGGGACATCTTTCATTGACAATACAGCTAAATTATATGCCGCCATTCTACTACATAGATTACAAACATCAAGAGATAGCTGAGCACGAGAAAACTAGTCTGGATTCCGGCCTAGCAGAGGAGACTCGGGTCGGATTTGTTTTCTCCTCGATAATGCAAAAATGCGAAAGGTACAACCTCCCCCTTGTCAATATATTCATGGACTACACCTTTGATTCAGTTGAATGACAAACCTTGTGGAAGATTCTCTTTCAAGATGTCATGCCACCAGAATTTGTCGACATGTAGGATCTGTGATGCCAATTGGTGACATGTAGGCCAATGACGAAGGATCTCTATTCCGAATTAGAGTCTATGAGAAAGAGTCGTCATTGTTCTTCATTGTGAAGTGGGGTTTGAAATAAAGCTGTATACTTTCGTCGTTCCTCTTCCATTATTGTATCGATTGGATTCTCGGCCATACGAATATATGAAAGAATAGTAGTTAATACAAATATCAACTTGGCGGACCTTGACTGTGCATAAGACGTAACCTTTCTCGCGCCGGACCCAGACTCACCACAGCATTTGCTTAACAAAATAGTACTCCTCAGCCTTCCTCGGCCGACGAATAAACCGAAAATAAACCAAAAACGTAATGTCTGAACATCATTACAGATTCGCAACAACTAAACTTAGTGGTCTCCCACTTAAAAAATCTCATTTATCTTTGATCTGAGAGGGAGGAAGGGGGATAAGATAACTTATCCCCCTTTGAACGTTTATTTGTTCGTCATTGAAAGGCAGTGTGATCTTGGAAATAATTACAGGAATGTCAATGGGTAAATATTCTACCATATCCCTTCACTTTGCTTTTATGAGAATGACCCTTCAAGAAGTTATTATTTGAAAAATGTGCCCCTAAAAACGCAGAATTAATCTGCGTTTAAGTTACATTTTTATAAATACAAGAATTTACTCTGCTTTCAAGAAAATGTAGAATTTATTATGCTTTTTTATTCTATTTAGGTACTATATAAATGCAATATTTGTCTCTATGCAAATACAAGCCATTTACTGCCTTATTGTAGTTGTTATTTGTCACTATTTGTCATTACACTTGTCATACTGTTATTTGTCAATACACTAATAATAGTTTTTCATTTCTTATGTTCATTTCTATTTGTCATACTCTTATTTGTCATTACACTAATAATAGTTTTTCATTTCTTATGACAATATGTGTACGGCAAAATGGCCTCTAAAATTCGAAACTTACATTGAAAAATTATTGTTGACTCCAAGTCATTAGCTATCTTTGGATTTTAGTGCATTTAGTGCCTGGCCTGGCCATACTCTTATGTTGTGGGTAAAAATTGCAAAACTCAATAGTTTGCAACTTAAGAAGATTGCAAAAAAAAGCTTGTTTCTTATATAAGATCTCTATAGCTTTAAATTTCCGTCCGATTGAGCCCTTTCCTGATATTGAACGGTGAATTATTGGCCACAATCTGTCGTGGAAGAAAACAACAAGCAAACACGTATTCGTGATCACCCATCTTGGAAAAATAAATATGAAATTCCCGCTTTTGTAAACAAGATTTTGAAGCCTTGGGTTTCTTATGCATTTTGAACTAGATGAAGGAGTTTCCGGCAGGATTGCATCTTGTCCGTTATTTTTCTCCTTTCTCCTTCTCCGTTATTTCTTCATCATTTTATTTTCTTACGCTTTTTTTCTTTTAGTTTGTAAATTTTCTTCTAATGAGTTTTGTTTATTTCGAATTAGCATATCCTTTTGATATATGTATTATGAATAAAACTAAGCTTCTTAAAGTCTCGTTTTCTGTTGACAAAGATTCCTATTAACTTACAACCTATCACCATAAAAATTTTGGTTTGTGAGGAGCGTTTGCATTACTGCAGTACAGTGCGAGTGCAGTACTTAGACTTCTTAATGTGTTTAACAAGATACTTGATATTACTTGATTATATTGTAATGCTTACCGCAGTCTGTACCACCCTACCTGACCTAAAACTGCTCCTCACCTAAACTACTGAGCTTCTAATTAACCTAGATCTTCCTGACTCTTTCATTGGTTTTATGAAGTCCATTCTAGTTGATAGAAGCTTTAGGTTCAAGTATATAAGACAAAGGAGAGACTATTCCTATTACCAGAGGCCTTCCTCGTGGAGCTAGCCCTCTTGTTTTCAAATTGTATGCTTAAGAATTCCAAGTATCTCATTCAACGTTTGGCCTTTATGCTGATGATCTGATTATTTGGTGGTCTGGGAGGGTCATTGACCTTCAAAGACTCATCGAACAGGATGTAAGATTAGCTCCAATATTCTCTTCAGCTTTTGGTCTCCCAATCTCGATCAATAAAACCAAAGCGATCCTATTTACTAGCTGCAGAAGAGGTCATTCCCATATCAATTAAAACACTCTCAACTGAGATTTCTTACAGCACTTTTGTGAAGCCATAAGAATAGATTCCAAATTAACAAAGCATTAACAGATTAATCTATTGAAAACTTGTGTTATTCAGAAACTTTGCATGCTGTAAGGACTAGTTGGAAGTAAGTGGGGAAACCACTCAAAAAGCATAATGGATATTTACAGACTCTTTGTTGGATCCAATACAGGATCCAATTTTTTTTCAGTTGTCCTTATCAACTTTTAAGATTTTTGAATCTTTACAAAAGTCCGTCATTCGAATAACTATGGGACTGTACGAGTACAGTCCTCTGGTAAGATTAAAGGTGTGGTCTGGATTGATGTCTGTAATAGAAAGAGTCTCTTACCAAAGACATAAATTTTTCTCGAAAATCCAAGTAGCTAGCATGTTTCATACAGACTTTTGACTGAAGTCAGTCTACCCCAAAGCCCACTCAGTTTGAAATCAGTTTCCATTGGAGCTCCCGAATTGGTGTCAACCTCCTTATGCTTATCCTTTTGCTGAAACCCCTCTTAGGAAGTGTGCCCACCATTTTGTCAAGCTGGTCTTATTCCTATTACTAAAAATCCGATACCCAATCATGTGGTACAGATTATTTTTGCCGAATAGATTTTTAAGCATTACCCTAATCTGAGAAAAATTTATAAAGATGGGTCTGTACATGGAGAGAAAGCAGAAGCTGCTGCATGAATCTCCTCTTTGAACCTTAATCTTTATTTCCGCCACCCCCCATTTGGACCTTTCATTTGATCTGCTGAATTGTGGGCCACTGAATTGGTCTTGCCCTAGACGGGCTTAATGCATGGAGACTAAAAATATCCTCTGTTTAACAAACTCTCAATATACAATACACTGCTCCAAACTATAAACTGACTTGTCGATGATAAGGACCTGTATAATGTTAAAATACAGCTATTGAACCTTTAGGCAAAAGGCAATCAGATGTATTTTCAGCATATCTCTAGCCATATTGGGATTAGATATAATGAAACAGCTGATCTTTTTGTAACTAAGGCCTCCTCCTTAGACCCAAGCCCTTCCTCTAACCTAAATGGAAGGAATATAATTAGGAAATAATCTCAAATAAAGTAAAGAGATACCATCACCCTTCCGCATAAGACTTTATTCAGTGGTGTACCTCCGACTTAAATCTTGTGCCATCTAAGTGAAGGTTGCAGCATTCTCCACTATGTTGGACTTGCTTCTCAGCAGGTGAACAATCCAGTATGTCTGGTTTGAATGCAAGCCTCATTTTAAGGAGACCATTGCCCTCAAGCGTCACTGCTCCATGGCTGAAATACCTCACACTTTCCGTGAAACCTTGAATTTTAACCTCCCTCTTCATCATAATAAAATGATATTGAAATCGTCCATTAAGAATCTAAAGAGACAATTTTATTTGTGATCTCACCACTGTTTCAAGTGCATGACATCTGATTTATATTCTTTCTTTGACTTTTCATAATTATGTCTCAGTAGTGTAGCCAATGTAGCAGAGGTTAAAGAATCTGTCTTTTGTGTTCATGGGCCTCTCACTTTATGAAGATGAAGAATAAGATGGCAAAATTGGACGACTTGTGATCGTAAAGTGACATGTAATCGCTTGATGTTTGGCTTGGTCTCGACTTAGTTCATAAAACATCTACAGGATCTGATGCAAAAGCGTACATCCAATATTAGATGTTCTTCGAGACTCTAAATTCAATCTCTTCTTATTCTTTTAATTAAATCGGAAGTCCGTCAAAAAATGTATATTTTTGGGAATAATGTTCAGACTGGGAAAAATTCGAAATATTTCGTTCCACTAACTATGACTCTTTACTTCAGGGCGAAAGTGCTCAGTTGGCATTCCATTCGTTGGATGGTTTTGATGTTTTATCAAGAGCATTCTTCACCTCGCTTCCTGACAATTCTCATGCAATAAGTAGAGTTCGGTAAGTACCTCGAATTCATACTTCGTTTGAAGGTTAGACTATAATTTCCTTTGTAAAACTGACGGAACTGAAAAATGTTCAGGTGATTAATCAAACAATGTGTGAGCGGCTTATTCAAAGATAAGATTTATTTGAAAATAAGCCACCGCCTCAAAAAGCTCAGTTAGATCATTGAAGCAAGAGACATGACAAAATTAGACGTTATTTATTCAATAATAAATATAAAGTAAATAAAATAGGAAAAAAGTAGAAGTGAAGATTAGAATAAGAAGGAAAAGGTAGAGTGATTTTTGACACGAACATAATAGCTTGAGAATAAGACTACTTGGGTACTTTTACCTTTACCTTTCAAATTCTGAAAGAATAAAGTGATCGCGGAGGGAGTTTTAAGTTGAAAAAAAGACTGCGATTGGGTCAAAATGCGACTGAGCCATTAGAGTCGAAGGTATGCCTCTTTCTTGAATGCATTTGTCAGATATTACCAACAGAATGATTCCTGATGGAGGGAAAATAGCCCTAAGGAACCCATAAAAACACAAAGTATAACTAAGGGTTGGTGAACAGGAAGCCATGAAGAAATAAAGAAAGCCTTAAAAACACAAAGCAAAACTAAAAATGAAATAACAAGATAATCAATAAACGAAAAAAGTGTTAACATCGCTGTACAGAGGCACCGTCACTGCTGTTACCACTACTTAAGCCTCTTGCGCTGTGCAAGTTTGAACCGTAGTTAAAGGGAGTTAAGGGGATATCAGTAAAGGCACTTTAAATCAAGGACTACGTTAAAAATACATGGATTCTTATGACGCATAGGCTAAGGGATGTAATGTTCAAATCATACAGAGGTTCAAATCTAGACTAGTATCAAACTTCGTTTTTGTAAACTAGATCTTACGTTGCCTAAATTGTGTCCATTGAGGCAAATATCTAAGTCCTTTACTGTTTTCGGTCAGGATTGAAAAAACTCAATTGTCTTATTTAAAAAATTATAGTTAATCTTATAAATAAAAATTTATTAATAGATAATTATAAACATACAATTATATTTATACATTTATAAATAAATATTTATTGTATATTAAACTATAGATTTATAAGTATATAAATATTAACGTTTTATTAACAAAATCTTTCTGTTTGTGTGCCGAACAAAGGTGGGATGGATGCTATTCTTTAAATAGGTAATTATTTTTTTTAACGTTTCTTTTCTTTTGAGTACCTGTGGAAATTCCTTTCTAATGACCTACTGAAAAGTCACAGTTTGTTCTTTTATATTAGTTTTATATTTGCAATAGTTTTATATTACTTTTAAATATAATGTTTTATATTTGTGATGTTTTTGTTGAACAGTTAATGTTTCTAGCAATGAAACTTTAACCCATTTTAATACGATCTCTTAATTCTTTTGACCAGTTTTCTTAAGATTTTAAGTACTTTTTCTATCACTCCCCTTTTTGTGGCATTGAATGTATATTTCGAAATGTTATTGTTTTTCAGAATATTATTGTTTTTTAAATATCTTATAACCTCTTATATTTTCCATCCTGTTTTTGCCATATTTTGACAACAGAAAAATACAAAATTTATTTTGGCCACATGAAAAAAAGAATCGTCTCTGCCGCCTTTGACTGGCAAAGCTGTGTTTGTAACTTGATCCATTTGTGTAAAAGACTTTTAAGACCTATTTAAGATATTAATAAAAAAAATACAGTAATTAGTGCGTTTGAAATCGTTGAATGAAACCCCTCAAATGTCTCGAAACCTTCGAATTAAAATTTGTATATGGAAAAAAGATTTCTATTGTGAAAGAAATATCAACAAATTCTAAAAAGCTCTATTATTTCACATAGTTTGCTAACCTTAAACTTAACAAGATTTAAAAACAGATTAATTTAGACGATTCTCAATAGAACGTAAAGTAAGAATAAAATCTTTGAATAGAGGGGTAACAGACCACCAATAGAGGAAGTAAGTAGATAATTTCAGAGACCACAGTGCCTTTCCATGACGATAAATGAATGTTCAATTAGGGATAAAATCCTTTTAATAGACAGTGATAAATTTCACAAAAATACTAGATATTTCGGTCACATATGCAGTAACCGTCATCAGTAGTAATACTAAAATAAAACAATGAAAAGCAACAATTTATACGTAAAATACAACAAACTAGATATTGTTTAATAATCTTATTCTTTTCGAAGCAAAACGGAAGAGAGTCTCATTGAAGTTATTGGATCCGGTTCATTAGCATTGAATGAACTTACGCTTGAACAGAGATTACTCGCATTGATTGAATTGAACTTTACTTTATCTGATTTTGATAAATTATTATAAATAGAATTCAAACCAAATTCACCCATGTCCCTATTTAAAGCTATATTCTTGAATGAAATTTTCTTAATTTCAAGAGTTTCGTAAAATTTTTACTTTAATCCCCTGTCCCTAGAAATCAAAGAGACATTATCAAACAAAACAAAATAATCTGGAAAATTAAAAATATAATCCGAAAGGGCTGAAGTGATATCTTCAGGCTTAGAATTTTGCCCTAAAGCCGATGAAATAGAGTCTTTGTGCTATATTAATCTCATTTCCAAATTATGGATAGTACGTCCCATATATGAGCTTCCGCAAGTTCATGTGATCTGATAGACCCAGGTTCCCTGAATTTAGAAAACTGGTTTTCTGAATTCTGGGAAGGATCTAACTACATTGGGGCAATAAAATGGCGTCTGTCTAATCCTATGTACTGGCGGTAGTTCAAATGTGGGACATACTAACCAGAATTTGAAAATGAGATTAATACTAATGAGCAAAATTGTAAACCTGAAGATTTCACTTCAGCTCTCTCGAACCATATTTTTTGGTTTTGGTTTGAATTCTATTTACGATAATTTATCAAAATTAGATAAAGTAAAGTTCAATTCAACCAATGAGATTAACTTCTGTTCAAGTGTAAGTTTATTCAATGCTAATGAACCGGTTCCAATAACATCAAAGAGACTCGCTTCCGTTTTTGCTTTGGAAAGAATAAGATTATTAAACAATATGTTGTTTATTCCATTTTGAATATAAATTATTGCTTTTGATTGTTTTAGTTAAGCATTACTACTGATGACAATCACCGCATATGTGACCGAAATATCTAGTATTTTTTTGAAACTTATCATTGTCTATTAAAAGAATTTTATACATATTTGAACTTTTATTTATCCTAGAGGAAGTTGGGTAGCCTACATTGTATTATAGGCAGCGCAATAGTGCTGCCTAAGTAAAGAGCGATGTGGGCACAATGTAATGTTTATTTATTAATTTTTTTTGGTCTTAAGCCCGGGGCACTTCGTGTCGAAGGAGCTATCGTAATAACTAGTCGAAAGTGACTGGAGGTCAACTAACCCCCCTCCCACGCCCACCATTTCCCCAAACACATTCAATCAAAATTTTGAGCTAGCCATTTTGCTCAAAATAGTTAAAACGTCAGGAAATTATGTCTTTGAGTATTACACCTTCCCCCTTATAGCCCCAGGGTAAGGGCTGTAAGTTATGCCCTTGGGGCGTTTAAGGTTTATATAAAAAGGGTGATCGTATAAACTTCGGAGGGGGATCATTGGATTGCTAATCAGAAGTTTTAGTGTTGTCTCTGAAAATCAGAGTCATCAGAGGGTGGATACTCCCACCTCCTCCACACACCTCGTATTTATATATATATATATATATATATATATATATATATATATATATATATATATATATATATATATATATATATAAATATATATATATATATAAATATATATATATATATATATATATATATATATATATATATATGTATATATATATATATATATATATATATATATATATATATATATATATATATACATATATATATATATATATATATATATATATATATATATATATATATATATATATATATATATAAAGGGTGGTCGTAAAAACTATGGAATGGGTTCATTTGGTTGGAAATCAGATGTTCTAGTGCCCTTTTTAAGATTCCGTGATCAGAGGGTGGACCCCCCACTTCCCAAAATATGAAACCAAGAAAGGAAAGAATATAATAAATGAAAAATCAAATCAAAAAGGTGAGAAAACGTAGATTTTGTCAGCCAGTAGCAAAACATGAAGAACGAAAAACAATCAAATCTTTTGACAAAAACCTCCGCCAAGTCGTCTTCAGTGCTCAAAATAAAAAACCCCAGCAAAATCTAACCTTTCGAAGTGAATTTGACAAGAAGAGAAAAGATACTGAATCAAAAAACCAGCCAGAAACCAATGAAAGAGAATATACCAATTAGATTGAAACAAGTATTCTTTGCCTTGCAACAGATTTCGCCTCTCTACAATTTTGGTTTTCACAACCGAATTTTTTTTTTCTCGGAACATAAAATACAAAAATAACGTGTTGCAAAGACGAACAAGCGTCATTATCATGTCAATATCTAAAGTTTTATATTCTGACCAAGCAGAATTTTCCTCTAATTTTCTGTGTAAGGACTGTTCACATTTATGGACATTGCCCATAAATGTGATTTTGTAAATAAATGTGAAAAATGATTTATGATTAAATTTGATAAATGTGAAATAATTATAAAAAAAGCTTTAATTATAAAAATGATCTGGCTTTTTGATCCAGTATCTCTTCTTCTCTTGTCAAATTCACTTCGAAAGGTTAGACTTTGCTGTTTTTTTTTTTTGGGGGGGGGGCACTGAGGACGACTTGGTGGAGGTGCTTGTTGAATTATTTGCTTGTTTTTTGTCTTCATATTTTGCTACTGGCTGACAAAATCCTCGTTTTCTCACCTATTTGATTTTATTTTTCATTTATTATGTCCTTTCTTGGTTTCATACGCCATGTATAGCCAGTGTGGTCTTAGAATGTATTTTTCCCCGAAATGAATCTGATAGAAATTTTGAGTTTGCCATTTGTTGTCGTAGAAACTTCGAAAAGCGCTTTACTGAAAACAAGAACACGTTTGAAATGTTTTCACCTTTCTTACTTTCACAACTGACAAATTATCAAAATCTTAACGAGGAAATGTCAGTATATGTCGATTTAACTGACAATCCACGGTCTTTTGTTTTTTTTCAGTAAAGTGCAAATTGTGTTCTGGTCTTGAAAAGACATAGGGTTTATTAGCCCTACTCATGTTAGTATTTGCCGATTTTGAGTTTGACTCGGCTATTTATTGTAATTTCTGTTAGTTTTGAGTTTCATTTATTTATTGACAGTGATTTGTGGTAGTTTTTCCTTTGGAAGATTATTTGACTTTATTTTTGCTCATTCTTGGCTTAATGGAGCTCTTTACTTTTCTTTGAAAAACTTGTCATGCGGAAAAAGTTTTTAAATTAATATAAAAAAAAAGTGTTACAGAAAGAGCTGTGTGCCAGCGTTTGTCGAAATCGTAAATAAATGAAAATTGCAATGTATCATGTTAATATGTCATGTGTATTGTTACTGTGTTTGTTTGGTTGTTCTTTTTTTTTATTTGAAAGGCCAATTGGGCTCATCGCTCAGTGTCTTTATAATGTACTTATGTTGTACTTATTTACTCATCTTGATTCATTTTACTTATGTTACTTATATTTTACTTGTGTAATTGTACTTTTTTTTCTTTTCTTTTTTTAATACAATGTAGGCTAGCTGACAAAAAGTAAAAATTTCAGAAGTTTTTTATGTTGTGAGAGTTTGCTTGTTAATGAAGTACCATTCATTCAGGTTATTTAAGAGAGAAGGGATTTTTAAAAGATGAAATACACAGGAATTTATTGGTCAGTTGTATCTTAACATTTTGGGGAGACCCTGGGCCTAGACCCCCGGTAGCCTACTATTTTTCCTTCACCCTTAGAAAAGTGAAATAACTTGTAAAATTTTGACTCAGTTTGCCACTGACAGCAGGGTTACGACCTGCAGCACGAAAGTGGTATTTTAGCGCTATTTCATTATGATTAGCACTGTAGCACGTGCTATATTTAGTGACCAAATAGCAACACTTCCGTGTTACAAATTTATTTTGTTTTGGAAGAAATAATGAAAATTCTGAAAAAAAGACAGAGTAATTAGCAAAAAGTGCGTAGTGGTTTTTTTTTATTTGTTTTTGAAAGATTGGCACAAATTTTTTATAATCTTGACCGCCTTTTGCCGTGTCGTTCCGAAAGATTGGCGCTAAGTGGGATTGGAAATAATTTGGAAATAAATTGAAATAATTAGACGAAAAATTTGACCTTAAACTAATCAAACCACACTTAAACGGACCATGGAAAAAAATTGACTTTCACACCGAAAATCGTTGTGTAGCACGCAAATTTTCGGCAATTTTAATACTTGAGCGACCGACAGTCAGGTTTGGTAACAAAGAGCAAAACGCTAATCACGCAAAAGCCTTTGGAAGGGCTATGGGTGGGAAGGGGGGGGGGTATTTTGTTTAGTTTCTAAACTGTCTGTAGTAATTTCTGTTCAAGATCGTTCTTTGTTAACGATTCTTGCACACGTTATAGTAACAAGTTAATTACAATAACAGCTCCATTAACCACTGGTGGATCCAGGGGAGTGAGGAACCCCGGGCCCCTCAAGATGTTTTCTAGTGCCCTCTTTCACTGTTTTTCTTTTTCTTTTTTTTCACTCTGTTTTGTAGAATAAGTTTGTCAATTTGGTCAATTATTGGCACTTTTGTCACATTGGCCCCCTCCCCAAGATTTGCTCATTGGTACCCTTGTTAAATTGGGCCTACCCCAAGCAGGGGCGTAATTGCTATTGAGCAGGGGGCAACTGCCCCTCCCATACCTTGTTTTGTCATCCCCCCCACCCGAAGTTTGTCCCCCCAGCTGAAATTTAGTTTCCTAAAAAATCTTGTCAAAATTAAGTTAAGCTTGCATAATTTAAGCATGGACAGAAACATATCAGTTTTCCTTAGTATATAATGAAAAGAGAAATCACCACTGCAACAGCACAAACACATAAAAAATAGAAAAAAAGGAAGACAGAAGGAAAAAAGGAAGACTGTTTTCTTACATTAGTAATTAATGTAGATCAGCACTTGAATGAGGGCTTAACCCTACTCATCCATACAATCACATAGGTCAAACAGCATAGCCATACACAATCAACCATAAAGAATAATCCATGGACAGGCAGTCGTGTCGTCAGTAAGTATAAGTCGTCATTTACCAAACAATAAAAACAGAAAAAAAAGATAAATAATTCAGAGGCAACAACCTAACACAAGGGCTCAACAGGAGAATATACACTTGCCTATAGGGTTTCGGCACTTTAAATTCACTACCCAGGCAAGTGGCGTGCCTACCATAAATTCCCTGTGGTATCCCCGTGCTAGGTATCACCCCCAAAATATATGCCTATGAAAAAACAAATGTTGAACAACCAAGTAACACCAAAACATTTATAATGCTATAAAGTATCTTTATAGTGCTTTTATAATACAATATAGTACTTCCATGGTGCCAGTTGGCTCATTTTTCAGTTTTCACTCTCATTTTCACTTGATTTGGGAAAATTGGCTCCAACTTGTCTGTTATATAAAACACACTCGAGAAGTAAAATTGGGTTCATGTTAATGAAAATAAAATATGATGAAAATAGAATACTTTATTAGTAAAATATTTCTGTTGAAGGTCTGCGAACGGTTTTTCTGTTGCACAGAAAACAGACACACTTCACGAAGGTAGTTATTCCAATCGGTAACCGTTTGTTTAGAAATACCTAGCTCTAGTTGACACCAGGCCACAAACGACAATTCGCTAATCCAGAAATAAATGAAACGAACTACAATAACAAATGGTATTTTACTTTTAGAAAACCACGTACTGACACGCAAATTGACGGTTCTCAAACATGACCTATTGTTACACTTCCAAAATAATTGCTTCTACTAAGAGTACAAAGTCATGGTGTGTTCATTGACGCAGTGGTTTGTTTTGGGCAACAACCCCTTATCTTAGAAAAATGTAATTGCCTGTTCTTTGGTCCTTGGCAAATCACAAATTTTAATTTGAACAGCCATGGTGAGACGCTATATTCTATCATCAATCAAAGCAGACTAACCGTTGTCCTCAAGAATCGGGTCAATAATGAACTTAAATGAACTAGGTCAAGAATCCTGTTAATAATGAACTTTTCTTTGTCTTTGAGGAGGTCAGCCGATGCCAATTTAATAATTCACTAATGGCCTTCATAATTTTGTTAATAAAGTATTTTATTTTCGTCATGTTTTATGGTCACCAAACTTCACTTCTCCACTGTGTTTTATCTAATAGACAAGTACCAAATTGGGTCCAACTTTGCCCCCCCCCCAGTGCTTAGACGAAATTACGCCACTGACCCAAAGATTTTGCTTCAGAACAACCCCAGCCAGTAACAAATGCTTACAAAATAAACTATAAAAAAAGGAGCTCCATGTAAATTATTTTTACAATATTGTCGTAGTGTTACTAATAATTCACATAAGTGAAGCTATGAATCAATAGGGCAACAAGAAGCAATTAAAGATAGCAAAATATGATTTTTTCTTATTAACCAACAATTGCTAAAATAATAGATTGAAATACCCTTGACTGATGAAGTGGTAGTGACTTTGGCTCACCAGCCAGATGTATGCAGGTTCAATCCCGCTCCGGTCAAGGGATGATTTTTCTTTATACTGTTGTAATAATTTTTTTTATTAATGTTTATAATGCTACTAGCTGTTGGTGTGGCGCTTCACCTAGTTGGTGGGATGCTTCGCCCCCCCCCCAATATCCCCCGCGTGCATAAGTCGTTACGCGCCATATTAGTTACGTGCCATTGTAGTTGTGTCCCTGTGTCCCACCTGTGAATATGGATAGTATATGTTTATAACTACGAAAAGCTTGCGAATATACAAAATACTTCGCTGTCCCATTGTCTGTGCATATAAATAGATTGTCAGGTTTACTGACTCTTGAACATGCAACATATAATTGTCCATGGCAAAACAATCCGTATTCAGATCTATACCGCATTTTCCTAATGATTGCTCTTGAGCTCTGTTGATGGTGATAACTAATCGAATATTCCCTGTGTCCCCGTCGTCATTTATATATCCCCCCGGCGTCCCCATTGTATTTATGTCCCTGTGTCCCGATCTTCATTTATATTCCCTGTGTCCCGGTCGTCATTTGTGTCCCGGTCTGTAATTTCTCTTTGAGTGTCCCGGTCGTCATTTTCTCTTTGAGACGCAAGCCTGTTTTCATGCTGTTCTTGTGATTCCTCGGCACGCTTTCTTTTCTTACTTTCTATTATCTGTTATCCGCAAGCCTTTTGGCATTAACTCTTTGAGCAGTTTCCTCGGCTGTTTCTTCTGCCATTGTAGGATTTATACTAAAATTTCTCTTTGAATTAACTCTTTGAGCAGCTTCCTCGGCTGTTTCTTATGCCATTGTAGGATTTATATTGAAATTTCTCTTTGAATCGCCCCCTTATACAAAGCCTTATAGACTTATAATGACGTCATATGCGGACAAACACAAAAACATACAACTTATTTATATACTAGCTGTTGGGGTGGCGCTTCGCGCCACCCCAAAACCTAGTTGGTGGGGCGCTTCCCCCCCCAAGCCCCCCCCCGCGCGCGTAAGTCGTTACGCGCCATATTAGTTACGCGCCATATTAGTTACGCGCCATTGTAGTTGTGTCCCTGTGTCCCACCTGTGAATATAGATAGATTTACATATGTGTTTCAAACTACGTAAAAATTGCGAATATACAACATTCTTGGCTTTCCCATTGTCTGTCCATATACAAAGCCGTATGTACTAATAATGACGTCATATGCAAACGCTCTTTTTACAAACAAACAAACATGCATACACACAACTCGTTTTTATATAGATAGATAGATAGATAGATACAATACAAATTAACTACGTAAAACATGTGAATATACAACAGTCTTCGCTGTCCCATTGTCTGTGCGTATAAATAGATTGTCAGGTTTACCGACCCTCAAAGATGCAACATACAATTGTACATTGGTAAAGCAATCTGTATTAAGATCTATACCGCATTTTTCTAGTGATTGCCCTTGAGCTTTGTTGATGGTGGTTGCAAATGCTAATCGAATTGGGAATTGCAATCTTTTAAATTGAAAAAGCAGATCCGTTGGAATCATGCGAATGCGAGGAATAAGAACAGCCTCACCCTCATAAGACCCTGTCAAGATTGTGGCCTCTATTAGGTTTTCCATTGTTTTTTTTTACGGCAAGTCGCGTGCCATTGCAAAGCTTTGGTGGGTTGATATTTCTTAAAAGTATTATTGGTACGCCTTTTTTTAGTTGTAGCACGTGTGGTGGAAACCCTGAAGGATCTATGGAATTTAAAAATTCAGATGGATAATTAACCGCTTCATTTGGTTCCAAAATACAAATTAACTGCGTAAAACCCCATTGCCAGCAATTGATCTGAAAATGTTTGACCAGAGTCATCGTTTTGCAATCGGACACGCATATTTGTAGTTAATTTTAATGTTTTTCCGTGTGCTCATAAATTAGAATTTTTCAGGCAAGCATTCATTTCGTCTGCAGGAGTTGATCTAGGTATTATAGGTAATGTTTGCCTGAAATCTCCCGCAAGCAATATTAATGTGCTGCCAAAGGGTTTCGACTTCCCTCGCAAATCTTTCAAGCATTGATCCAGAGCCTCGAGCGATTTTTTGTGTGCCATTGTGCACTCATCCCAAATAATAAGTTTGCATTGCTGCAATACTTTACCCATCCCAGATGATTTGGAAATATTGCACGTGGGAGTTTCAGTTTTATCACAAACGTTTTACCAGTACCTCCTGGCGCATCCTTTTTGACTTATATTTTTCCCATAACTCTGTAGGAGCTGATGGAGAGCAAGTTGTTAAAAGGATGCCAAACAATGCACGAATTTGACTTGGGGTTGACGTTTCGCACGCGTCATTGATGCAGTTATCCCAGTGTTGGTCATTCTCCAATAAATTCAGAGCTTGGCATGCACTACGGTAAGTGTCATGTATAGTACCATTTACAGTCCTCAAATACTCAAAGGATGTCGGACCGGGTACATTCACCAAAAGCAGGCGTAGAAAGAAGCATTCATGTTGATTGGGGTGAACGGTGTAGAGTCTTCCTATCGTGGTATCTTTGAAGATGGTAGGTTGGCCGTCGACTGACTTACCCTGTTTTCGACGTTCAAATACTTTATTTTTAGTATTCTACGTGTAATACGAAGGCACTTCAGTATACAGCAGTTTTTTTGCAAAAGAATCATTTTTGCAAAGCGGAAAAAAAGCTGTTAATGTTGTATCCGGTGGATTCAGGACTCTTTGTTGCACGTTGGTTTCCGTGAAATAAACACGTTGACCATTCTGTAAATGTACCGCTAAGTGAACAACAGCTGGACTACGTTCATGTATCGGAAATGAAAGAATTCGCCAAACAGCTTCATTACTGCTTATGTATCTTCCAGCCTGATATTGTACGATTTCATCGAAATCTTTGATTTCGGGCTGCAAGCCAAAAACTGCCATGTCACTGCCTTTGTTGACGTATTTACATATGTATTTGATTGCCTTTACGGAGTTACAGTATTCAACGTTTATGTGTGCATTAAATGTTTTTGATAATAATGGGGAATATGGAACAACCCACTGGTTATCTACTTCGATGGTGGTACCGTTACGCTTCTTTATTATTGCTGTTTTACCGCCATCTTCAGTAGATCTTCTTCTATATTGTGGGTAACCATCATTGCCAGTAATTGTGTTTGATACTAAAAGTCGAGGATATTGCTTTGTGCACCTTCCTTTGGCCATGCATGGTGAATTTTCGTTCAGTGCACCGCAAGGTCCATGTATCATATTTTTTACAATAATATCATGTAACCCCTTATCGACATTTTTATCAGGTATTTCAGCGGAAATCACATCATCAATTTCGTTCGAAGTAATTTTTTTATGTAGCCAGATTAGTATATGTGCGTGTGGCAAACCTCGTTTTAGCCATTCCACTGAGTACATCCAGCATCGCACTGACCCAAACACTTCAAGTTTTACAATGTAGTTTATCAGTGATTTCAACTTTTGCCGGAAGACACGGGCCGTAATGTCATGCCTATTTTCTCTATCAGCAGCAAGCCTGATTTCTTGCTGTTCTTGTGATTCCTCGGCACGCTTTCTTTTCTTACTTTCTCTATCAGCAGCGAGCCTGATTTCTTGCTGTTCTTGTAATTCCTCGGCACGCCTTCTTTTTTCACTTTCTCTTTTAGCAGCAAGTCTGCTTCCGTGTTGCTCTGGTAGTTCCTCGGCACGCTTTCTGTTCTTTCTTTCTCTATCAGCTTCAAGCCTGTTTCCTTGCTGTTCTTTTGAATCCTCGGCACGCTTTCTGTTCTTTCTTTCTCTATCAGCCTCAAGCCTATTTCCTTGCTTATCTGTTGATTCCTCGGCACGCCTTCTTTTTTCACTTTCTCTTTTAGCAGCAAGTCTGCTTTCGCGTTGCTCTGGTAGTTCCTCGGCACGCTTTCTTTTCTGACTTTCTCTATCAGCAGCAAGTTTTTTGGCATAGACTCTTTGAGCATCTTCATCGGCTTTTGCCATGGTAAGTTCTACAGTCATTGTAAACTTAAACATTAATAGATTTCTACGTGAACATATGTCTTAAATATCTTGAATGACGTCACCGTCAAAGCAAAAAAGACGACAACTAATTTCATGACGTCAGTCAACACAGAAACATGACGTCACCTGATCCACAGACAGACACACAGACAGACAACTTATTTATATATATATATATATATATATATATATATATATATATATATATATATATATATATATATATATATATATATATATATATATATATAGAAGATATATACTAGCTGTTGGGTTGGCGCTTCGCGCCACCCAAACACCTAGTTTGAGGGGGCGCTTCGCGCCCCCCCCCAAGCCCCCCGTGCGCGTAAGTCGTTACGCGCCATATTAGTTACGCGCCATTGTAGTTGTGTCCCTATGTCCCACCTGTGAATATAGATAGATATATATATATATATCTAAAAATATAAAAATAAGTTGTCTGTGTGTGGGTCTGTCGGGTGACGTCATGTTTGTGTATTGACTGACGTCATGTTTTCGACTGACGAAATTACAGACCGGGACATCGGGACACAAATGACGACCGGGACACCGGCACATAGGGAATATAAATGACGTCCGGGACACTCAAAGAGAAAGCGACCGGGACACAAGGAATGTTCGATTAGCAATCACCATCAACAAAGTACCAGGACACAAATGACGATCAGGAAATAAGTAAAAAAAAACTAAAAAAACTAAAAAAAAGGTAAAAACTACAAAAAAACTAAAAAGAAAAAAAAAACTAAAAACTAATAAAAAAACTAAAAAAGCTAAAAAACTAAAAAAGAAAAAAAAGAAAAAAAGGAAAAAAATGACGACCGGGACACAGGGAATATAAATACGACCGGGACACAGGGACACAACTACAATGGGGACGCCGGGGGGCTCAGGGGGATATATAAATGACGACCGGGACACAGGGACACAAATGACGACCGGGACACAGGGAATATAAATGAGAAACCCGGACACAAATCACGACCGGGACACAGGGAACATAAATGACGACTGGGACACAGGGACACAACTACAACGGGGACGCCGGGGGCACAGGCGGGATATATAAATGACGACCGGGACACAGGGATTGTTCGAATAGAAATTACTTGCTAATCGAACATTCCTTTTGTCCCGGTCGCTTTCTCTTTGAGTGTCATCATTTATATTCCCTATGTGCCAGTGTCCCGGTCGTCATTTGTGTCCCGATGTCCCGGTCTGTAATTTTGTCAGTTTAAAACATGACGTCAGTCGACACACAAACATGACGTCACCCAACAGACAGACCCACACACACACAGACAACTTATTTTTATATATATAGATATATAGATTATAATTAAAATCTCAAAGGTTACTTTTTGCCCAAAGGAATTTTACCAAAAGGAGTTCCATGTAAATTATTTTGACAATATTGTCGTAGTGTTACTAATAATTCACATAAGTGAAGCTATGAATCAATAGGACAAGAAGGAGCAATTAAAGATAGCAAAATATGATTTTTCTTATTAACCAACATGTGCTAAAATAATAGTTCAATATACCTTTGACTGGTGCAGTGGAAGTGATCTTGGCTCACCAATTAGACGTATGCAGGTTCAATCCCGCTCCGGTCATTGGATAGGTTTTCATTGATTTGTTGTGGTACTAATGTTTTTATTAATGTTTATAATGCTATTATAATTAGAATCTCAAAGTTGGTATTTTTCTTTTTATTTAAAAGGGCAAAAAACAACAATGTTGCTTGGTCAATCTTTTTTAATTTCAGAGTTTTTTCATTAAATCACTGTAATTTTGATAGTGAGTTACAACTCACTGTAAATTTGCTCTAAATTATACAAGTTGCCCATTATTTACATAAAATCTTTTATGGGGGCCGGCAGCAAAAAGGTGCTTTTTGCTGATAAGACACTTTTGGGGATAAGACAATACTTTTGGGATAAGACATATTCAACTTACAACGTTTGGTGTTTTAGTAACACCAAAACCTTTATAATGCTATAAAGCATCTTTATTTTGCTTTTATAATACAATATAGTACTTCCATGGTGCCAATTGGCTCATTTTTCAGTTTTCACTCTCATTTTCACTTGATTTGGGAAAATTGGCTCCAACTTGTCTGTTATATAAAACACACTCGAGAAGTAAAATTTGGTTCATGTTAATGAAAATAAAATATGATGAAAATAGAATACTTTATTAGTAAAATATTTCTGTTGACGGTCTGCGAACGGTTTTTCTGTTGCACAGAAAACAGACACACTTCACGAAGGTAGTTATTCCAATCGGCAACCGTTTGTTTAGAAATACCTAACTCTAGTTGACACCAGGCCACAAACGACAATTCTCTAATCGAGAAATAAATGAAACGAACTTCAATAACAAATGGTATTTTACTTTTAGAAAACCACGTACTGACACGCAAATTGACGGTTTTCAAACATGACCTATTGTTACACTTCCAAAAAAATTGCTTCTCCTAAGAGTACAAAGTCATGGTGTGTTCATTGACGCAGTGTTTTGTTTTGGGCAACAACCCCTTATCTTTGAAAAAAAGTAATTGCCTGTTCTTTGGTCCTTGGCAAATCACAAATTTTAATTTGAACAGCCATGGTGAGACGCTATATTCTATCATCAATCAAAGCAAACTAACCGTTGTCCTCAAGAATCGGGTCAATAATGAACTAAAATGAACTAGGTCAAGAATCGTATTAATAATGAACTTTTCTTTGTCTTTGAGGCGGTCAGCTGACGCCAATTTAATAATTCACAAATGGCCTTCATAATTTTGTTAATAAAGTATTTTATTTTCATCATGTTTTATGGTCACCAAACTTCACTTCTCGACTGTGTTTTATCTAATAGACAAGTACCAAATTGGGTCCAACTTTGCCCCCCCCCCCAGTGTTTAGACGAAATTACGCCACTGCCCCAAAGATTTTGCTCCAGACCAACCCCAGCCAGTAACAACTGCTTACAAAATAAACTATAAAAAAAGAAGTTCCATGTAAATTGTTTTTACAATATTGTCGTAGTGTTGCTAATAATTCACATAAGTGAAGCTATGAATCAATAGGGCAACAAGAAGCAATTAATGATAGCAAAATACGATTTTTTCTTATTAACCAACAAATGCTAAAATAATAGATTGAAATACCCTTGACTGGTGTAGTGGTAGTGACTTTGGCTCACCAGCCAGATGTATGCAGGTTCAATACCGCTCCGGTCAAGGGAGCGTACTTGCTATATACATTAGGAATAATTTTTTTTATTAATGTTTATAATGCTACTAGTTGTTGGTGTGGCGCTTCACCTAGTTGGTGGGGGGCTTCGCCCTTCAATCTCCCCCGCGTGCATAAGTCGTTACGCGCCATTGTAGTTGTGTCCCTGTGTCCCACCTGTGAATATAGATAGTATATGTTTTTAACTACGTAAAGCTTGCGAATATACAACATACTTCGCTGTCCCATTGTCTGTGCATATAAATATTGTCACGTTTACTGACTCTTGAACAAGCAACATATAATTGTCCATGGGAAAAACAATCCGTATTCAGATCTCTACCGCATTTTCCTAATGATTGCCCTTGAGCTTTGTTGATGGTTATAACTAATCGAATATTACCTGTGTCCCCTTCGTCATTTATATATCCCCCCTGTGCCCCCCGGCGTCCCCGTTGTATTTATGTCCCTTTGTCCCGATCTTCATTTATATTCCCTGTGTCCCGGTCAGTAATTTCTTTTTGAGTGTCTCGGTCGTCATTTATATTCCCTGTGTTCCGGTCGTCATTTTCTCTTTGAGACGCAAGCCTGTTTTCACGTTGTTCTTGTGATTCCTCGGCACGCTTTCTTTTCTTACTTTCTATTATCTGTTATCCGCAAGCCTTTTGGCATTAACTCTTTGAGCAGTTTCCTCGGCTGTTTCTTCTGCCATTGTAGGATTTATACTAAAATCTCTCTTTGAATTAACTCTTTGAGCAGCTTCCTCGGCTGTTTCTTATGCCATTGTAGGATTTATACTGAAATTTCTCTTTGAATCGCCCCCTTATACAAAGCCTTATATACTTATAATGACGTCATATGCGGACAAACACACAAACATACAACTTATTTATATATATATAGATTATAATTAAAATTTCAAAGGTGACTTTTTGCCCTTTGTTTAAAAGCAATGTTGCTTGGTCAATCTTTTTTAATTTCAGAGTTTTTTCCTTAAATCACTATAATTTTGATAGTGAGTTAAAAGTCACTGTAAATTTGCTCTAAATTATACAAGTCGCCCTTTGTTTACATAAAATCTTTTATTGGGACCGGAAGCAAAAAGGTGCAAACATCACAGGAAGCAAAAGAAGCATATTCCTCTCAGAGATATTGGTCTGAAAGGCCCCTTACCCCCAAAAGAATTTAGAAAAATTTAATTCTCCATGGTATTTAAAAAAATACTTTCGGGATAAAACATATTAAATTTTTTTTTTACAGAATGGTGTGAGAGCTTTCTAAGAATATGCAATATAAGCCGTTTTTTTACCACCCAAAATGCACTGAATTTACGCTTTTAAATAACCTGGCTGTTATCTTTGTTGTAATATAAACTAAAAAAGGAGAAAAAATGCAACTTTTTCTTTAAGCTTTTTTGATTGTCTTCATTTTCCTGGGTTAAGCTGTATGACGTAATCTGTTTCTTTTATGTGGCGGACAAAGTTAGATTATTACTCCTTTTTTTCAACAAAATCCTGAAAAAGACTCATGATTATTCCCCTGAAAAAGCTTTTCAATTGATATTGTTTTTAATCTTACATGTAATGAGAGATGATTACTATACGTAGCTTCGAGGTCAGGTACCAAATACCCCTCTGATTGAACGGAGTAATTCGATTCCAATAATGGAATATTGACTTGGATGCTCGGGCCTGTTCTTTACTTTGACTTTTTTACTTTTATTTACATAATCAACAAAGTATAAACTATCACAGATATAAATCACTGCGCTTGGGAAAAATGTAAATTTTGGTAACGCGTAATGATTAACTAAATAAACATTCCTAAAGACATCCTAAATGAAAAATAATAAACAAAAAAACCTACATTAATGTTTCTAGAAGCATCCTACACTAATTAAAATAATAATGAAAGGAAAAAAAAGAAAAAAGACAATCACCTTCTCTCAAACACCCCCAGGGTAACAACCCTCACCCAAATACAACTCCCCCACCCCAAACCCTTCAACCCGCTCCTCCCTCCAACCCTATAATCCACTCCAATCCCCCCCAAATAAAAAAAACTAATTCCCCACAAATACTCTTTTAATCTTTTTTTTAACTGTGGGAGATGCTCGTTCTCTCTAAAACTCACAGGAAGTGAATTCCATACAGAAGGGCCAAGATCCTTCAAAAAGACCTTTTCAGTCTTTTTCCTTAGAAGGAAAAATACCGTATTGGACTAGAATGCTACTATGCCAATAACCAATCGCAATACCGACCTCAGTTTCTTATTAATATTAACTAGTAGAGGAAATAAAAAAAAAGGTAAAGGTAAAGGATACGGCATTAGACTTTACAATCCCTACCGGCGGTGCTGATCTCCGTTTCTTGGCCCTTCAGCCAGGAAGTGCAATGGGGAGTTGGGGGCCAACCATCCTGTGCTTTCGCACACCCTTCCTGTTTACCTTCCCCAGATTTCTCCAGGTACCCATTTAAAGCTGGGTCGTCTCTGGCTAAGCTTACAGAGTCACGCCACTGACTCCCGTCCCAAACTGAACAATTGGGTACACTGGGATTCCAACCCGCGTCCTTTCAGACAAAGGATCCCAAATCCAGCGCACCAACCGACTCGGCTAGGACGGCTATAAAAGGTATGCCGTCTTATACCTATACAAGGTATAAAAGGTAAGTAAATATAAAAGGTATAAGATGTGGCACAATAATCTGGAAAATTAAAAATATAATCCGAAAGGGCTGAAGTGATATCTTCAGGCTTAGAATTTTGCCCTAAAGCCGATGAAATAGAGTCTTTGTGCTATATTAATCTCATTTCCAAATTATGGATAGTACGTCCCACATATGAGCTTCCGCAAGTTCATGCGATCTGATAGACCCAGGTTCCCAGAATTTAGAAAACTGGTTTTCTAAATTCTGGGAAGGATCTAACTACATTGGGGCAATAAAATGGCGTCTGTCTAATCCTATGTACTGGCGGTAGTTCAAATGTGGGACATACTAACCAGGATTTGAAAATGAGATTAATACTAATGAGCAAAATTGTAAACCTGAAGATTTCACTTCAGCTCTCTCGAAACATATTTTTTGGTTTTGGTTTGAATTCTATTTACGATAATTTATCAAAATTAGATAAAGTAAAGTTCAATTCAACCAATGAGATTAACTTCTGTTCAAGTGTAAGTTTATTCAATGCTAATGAACCGGTTCCAATAACATCAAAGAGACTCGCTTCCGTTTTTGCTTTGGAAAGAATAAGATTATTAAACAATATGTTGTTTATTCCATTTTGAATATAAATTATTGCTTTTGATTGTTTTAGTTAAGCATTACTACTGATGACGGTCACCGCATATGTGACCGAAATATCTAGTATTTTTTTGAAACTTATCATTGTCTATTAAAAGAATGTTATACATATTTGAACTTTTATTTATCCTAGAGGAAGTTGGGTAGCCTACATTGTATTATAGGCAGCGCAATAGTGCTGCCTAAGAGCGATGTGGGCACAATGTAATGTTTATTTATTAATTTTTTTTGGTCTTAAGCCCGGGGCACTTCGTGTCGAAGGAGCTATCGTAAAAACTAGTCCACCAAACTTCACTTCTCGACTGTGTTTTATCTAATAGACAAGTACCAAATTGGGTCCAACTTTGCCCCCCCCCCAGTGTTTAGACGAAATTACGCCACTGCCCCAAAGATTTTGCTCCAGACCAACCCCAGCCAGTAACAACTGCTTACAAAATAAACTATAAAAAAAGAAGTTCCATGTAAATTGTTTTTACAATATTGTCGTAGTGTTGCTAATAATTCACATAAGTGAAGCTATGAATCAATAGGGCAACAAGAAGCAATTAATGATAGCAAAATACGATTTTTTCTTATTAACCAACAAATGCTAAAATAATAGATTGAAATACCCTTGACTGGTGTAGTGGTAGTGACTTTGGCTCACCAGCCAGATGTATGCAGGTTCAATACCGCTCCGGTCAAGGGATGTACTTGCTTTATACATTAGGAATAATTTTTTTATTAATGTTTATAATGCTACTAGCTGTTGGTGTGGCGCTTCACCTAGTTGGTGGGGGGCTTCGCCCTTCAATCTCCCCCGCGTGCATAAGTCGTTACGCGCCATTGTAGTTGTGTCCCTGTGTCCCACCTGTGAATATAGATAGTATATGTTTTTAACTACGTAAAGCTTGCGAATATACAACATACTTCGCTGTCCCATTGTCTGTGCATATAAATATTGTCACGTTTACTGACTCTTGAACAAGCAACATATAATTGTCCATGGGAAAAACAATCCGTATTCAGATCTCTACCGCATTTTCCTAATGATTGCCCTTGAGCTTTGTTGATGGTTATAACTAATCGAATATTACCTGTGTCCCCTTCGTCATTTATATATCCCCCCTGTGCCCCCCGGCGTCCCCGTTGTATTTATGTCCCTTTGTCCCGATCTTCATTTATATTCCCTGTGTCCCGGTCGTCATTTGTGTCCCGGTCAGTAATTTCTTTTTGAGTGTCCCGGTCGTCATTTATATTCCCTGTGTTCCGGTCGTCATTTTCTCTTTGAGACGCAAGCCTGTTTTCACGTTGTTCTTGTGATTCCTCGGCACGCTTTCTTTTCTTACTTTCTATTATCTGTTATCCGCAAGCCTTTTGGCATTAACTCTTTGAGCAGTTTCCTCGGCTGTTTCTTCTGCCATTGTAGGATTTATACTAAAATCTCTCTTTGAATTAACTCTTTGAGCAGCTTCCTCGGCTGTTTCTTATGCCATTGTAGGATTTATATTGAAATTTCTCTTTGAATCGCCCCCTTATACAAAGCCTTATATACTTATAATGACGTTATATGCGGACAAACACACAAACATACAACTTATTTATATATATATAGATTATAATTAAAATCTCAAAGGTGACTTTTTGCCCTTTGTTTAAAAGGGCAAAAAACAACAATGTTGCTTGGTCAATCTTTTTTAATTTCAGAGTTTTTTCATTAAATCACTGTAATTTTGATAGTGAGTTACAACTCACTGTAAATTTGCTCTAAATTATACAAGTCGCCCTTTGTTTACATAAAATCTTTTATTGGGACCGGAAGCAAAAAGGTGCAAACATCACAGGAAGCAAAAGAAGCATATTCCTCTCAGAGATATTGGTCTGAAAGGCCCCTTACCCCCAAAAGAATTTAGAGAAATTTAATTCTCCATGGTATTAAAAAAATACTTTTGGGATAAGACATATTCAACTTTTTTTACACAATAGTGTGAGAGCTGTCTAAGGATCTACAAGATAAGCCGTTTTTTTACCACCCAAAATGCACTGAATTTACGCTTTTAAATAACCTGGCTGTTATCTTTGTTGAAATGTAAAGTAAAAAAGGGAGAAAAAATGCAACTTTTTCTTTAAGCTATTTTGACTATCTTCATTTTGCTGGGTTAAGCTGTATGACGTAATCTGTTTTTTTTTTTGTGGCGGACGAAGTTGGGTTATTACTCCTTTTTTCAGCAAAATCCTGAAAAAGACTCAAGATTATTCCCCTGAAAAAGCTTTTCAATTGGCATTGTTTTTAATCTTACATGTAATGAGAGATGATTACAATACGTAGCTTGGAGGTTAGGTACCAAATACCCCTCTGATTGAACGGAGTAATTCGATTCCAATAATGGAATATTGACTTAGATGCTCGGGCCTGTTCTTTACTTTGACTTTTATACTTTTATTTACATAATCGACAAAGTATAAACTATCACAAATATAAATAACTGCGCTAGGAAAAAATTTAAATTTTGCTAACGCAAAGCGATTAACTACATAAACATTCCTAAAAACATCCTAAATTAAAAATAATAAACGAAAAACCTACATAGATGTTGCTAGAAGCATCCTACACTAATTAAAATAATAATGAAAGGAAAAAAAAGAAAAAAGACAATCACCTTCTCTCAAACACCCCCAGGGTAACAACCCTCACCCAAATACAACTCCCCCACCCCAAACCCTTCAACCCGCTCCTCCATCAAGCCCTATAATCCACTCCAATCCCTCCCAAATAAAAAAAACTAATTCCCCACAAATACTCTTTTAATCTTTTTTTTTTAACTGTGGGAGATGCTCGTTCTCTATAAAACTCATAGGAAGTGAATTCCATACAGAAGGGCCAAGATCCTTCAAAAAAACCATTCCAGTCTTTTTCCTTAGAAGGAAAAATACCGTATTGGACTAGAATGCTACTATGCCAATAACCAATCGCAATACCGACCTCAGTTTCTTATTAATATTAACTAGTAGAGGAAATAAAAAAAAAGGTAAAGGTAAAGGATACGGCATTAGACTTTACAATCCCTACCGGCGGTGCTGATCTCCGTTTCTTGGCCCTTCAGCCAGGAAGTGCAATGGGGAGTTGGGGGCCAACCATCCTGTGCTTTCGCACACCCTTCCTGTTTACCTTCCCCAGATTTCTCCAGGTACCCATTTAAAGCTGGGTCGTCTCTGGCTAAGCTTACAGAGTCACGCCACTGACTCCCGTCCCAAACTGAACAATTGGGTACACTGGGATTCCAACCCGCGTCCTTTCAGACAAAGGATCCCAAATCCAGCGCACCAACCGACTCGGCTAGGACGGCTATAAAAGGTATGCCGTCTTATACCTATATAATATGAAAAAAACTTCGTTTTCTTAAAGAGTTAAAGAGGCTGCGTCCCAAAGTCGAACCTTAAAACGTACAGGAATTAGAAGAGGCAGTTGGGGGGCTGCCGCCCCCCAAACCCCCAGCTTTTAAAGACTCTTTTGTACAGGTTTTTTTTTTTTGGGGGGGGGGGGACTTCATTGTTACTAATTACTAGTTTCGGCGCAATGGTTCTCCTGTCCTCTTGTGTTTAACATTTTTCGAAGTTATTCCATTATTCATTCATTTCAATTTTTTGTTAATTAAAAGAGGGCCTTTCCGAAGCCAAGAGCTGGGGGTTAGCAAAAAAACAAAAAACCTGTACAAAAGAGTCTTTAAAAGCTGGGGGTT